>NC_048415.1:28290003-28291309 GCF_013103735.1 Etheostoma cragini
TCGCAATAAAACTTGACTGCATCCATCTTGAGGTCAATCTCGTCAAGGATGAGCTCTGCCATTTCTACTGCTAGCACAGCGCCGCAAAGTTCGAGCCGAGGGATGGTAGGCTTACACTGAGGGGCTAGCTTGGCTTTCCCTAGGACAAAGCCGACATTGCTGTTCCCTTCTTCGTCAATGGCTCTAAGGTAGGCAACTACACCAATTGCCTTGATAGAGGCGTCGGAAAACACGCACAGTTCGAGTTGTTTTGCCTTAGCAAGGGAATCTGGTGTGTAGGTACGTGGGATGTGCAGCTCTTTCAGCTCTAGGAGTGAGTCTCGCCAGGTTACCCATTCACTTCGTTTCTCCTCTGGGAGTGGAGCGTCCCAATCAGAAGTGTCGCGGGTAAGTTCCCGTAGTAGAGCTCTTCCTTGCACCGTGACCGGAGAAGCTAGGCCAAGTGGATCAAACACACTGTTGATGGTGGAAAGGACACCACGCCGGGTGAACGGCTTGTCACCTACGGACACTTGAAAGGTAAATGTATCGCTAGCTATCTCCCAGCACAACCCAAGACTTCGCTGTAAAACTGTGCTCTCCACACTCAGGTCAAGATCCTGTATGCTTACAGCCTGATCCTCGGGTGGGAAGGCCTTCATCACAGCTGAGCTGTTGGAGACGATTTTGTGGAGCCGAAGGTTTGACTCCGCGAGAGATGCTTGCGTCCTCTTGAGAAGGCTGATGGCCTCTGTGTTGCTGGGCAAGGACATGAGCCCATCATCCACGTAGAAGTGTCTCTCTATGAACCTTTGTGTGTCTGCGCCATGTTCACGTTCACCCTCTTTGGCGGCAAGCCTCAGCCCATAGATGGCGATAGAGGGCGAAGGACTATTGCCAAAAAAATGCACTTTCATCCGGTACTCGATGATGTCTTTTGCCGGGTCGTTATCCCTGAACCACAAGAACCTCAAGAAGTTCCGGTGGTCCTCTCTGACTAGAAAGCAGTAGAACATTTTTTGGATGTCCGCCATAATTGCCACTTGCTCCTTTCGGAAGCGGATAAGAACTCCCAGCAGGCTATTGTTAAGGTCTGGGCCTGTCAACAGCACGTTGTTGAGGGAGATGCCACTCTCCTGAGCACTGGAGTCAAAAACCACTCGGATTTGGTCTGGCTTCCGAGGGTGATAGACTCCAAATGTCGGGAGGTACCAGCACTCTTCGTCTTGCATCAGGGGGGGGCTGGTTCGGCATGATCGTCCTCAAACACCTTCCTCATGAAGTCGAAGAACTGCTGTTTCATCACAGGTTTCCTGTTCAAGGTCTG
>NC_048415.1:28291409-28297722 GCF_013103735.1 Etheostoma cragini
GCAATACCACATTTGACCATAATACAAGAAGGGAGGCGCTAAAACGCCTAAACTTCAAAACTGCCTGGGAGGCAGAACCAAGGGAGTGGCAGAGAACGTTGAGGGGAGGTTCGGTAACTTTCGACGAGTTCTATACTAATTGCGGAGGACAAAGAAGCAAGCGAAGCCATTCAGTCTGTTATGGCAACGCTGACGAACATCCAGAAGTGAAAGCCTGAGAAAGAACAATCTTTGCTGAGTTTTGTTGGTGGCCATGATGATCGTGCAGGTTGGACACTGTGCCAACCTGCACCACCGGCATTCCAGCCAATAACGGACAAGAAGCATTTGGGGGTGGTGTTGGGGGGCTTAGTGCACGTAAGCATAGAAGGGATGAAGAGAAGGGAGGGGCGAGCTAGTCTCGTTTTGTTTCAAAATACTTTGAAAGTCAACAAGAAGTAACATCAACCAACATCGCTTAGAGCACCTTTTAAGATAGACAACATTTTCTCACATGGGAGCATGCCCGTGAACCCCCCATGGGGCGTTGTGTCCAGTGCAGCTCTAGGTCTAGGGATGCCCCTGGGGCAGTGTCTCCTTTTTCAGTTTTACAAAGATAAAAACATGAGCTGTTCTGGAGGTGTTTATGCTTCTGAGCTGAATATGTCACTGGATTTTGTCTCAAAAATCTGGTCACCTTACTTTATATACCAAAACAAATCACCTCATTGTGAATTTAAAGTCAGCCACTGCTTTTGTAGTAGATTTTCTACATGGAGTCAAATTAAGTAGAACACAGCCAACAATCTTAAAGATTCAAACACTTACTTTATACTCAGTGTATTCTGGAAATCAAGAAGTATCTGACAATGCCTGCATGGCTGGTTAAAGTTTATATGATGAACCCGACAATGATGTATTTATTCTTTTGGTGTGCAGAGGCCCGTAATGTGTGTTGCTGATTTTATGTTACACACTTTACACATGCAAAACCAGTACAACAAAGTACAAATACTTTGTTACTGTACTGAATTTTCAAGTATTTGTATTTTCCTTTGTTTTTTATATTATTGGAAAATTTCACTTTTACTCCACTACATTTCCTAAATAAAATGTATACTTTTATTCCAATACATTTCCCCTCAGCGTCTCCGTTACTCGTTACTTGCAAGAAATGTTTTCATATGTTGGAGTAAACAAAAACTTAAAATTCTGTTTCTGTTTTTCTCTTTGTTGCTGTCCCACTTTGAGTTTGATGTTTAAGAAGAAACCCTGAATATTATGCTTCACTATAAAAGGCGTTTTAAGCTTCTGCGGTGGCTCCACGCAGAGCTTTTGCTGTAGCCTACGTAAGTGACCAGGGGCCTGTTGCACAAAACCAGGGTAAGGGATTAAGCCGGGATATTCAAGTTATCCTAGCTAAATTTAGCTTTGACTCGGTTGCACGAAACCGGATTGAATTAAGCCCAGCCAAGTAACCATGGAGATTTATTCTTTGCAGCTAGCCTGGTCCAGAGCAGGCTAACAGCCAGGCTAAGATTAATCCTGGAGTCTCATGTGTCAAATCAGCTGCGGCTCTGATCCGAAATAAACGTGTTTAACAGTTATTCCGTTGTCTTCTGCATGTGTTCTGCTTTATCTTTATTAACATGCATTAGCCTACTTGTCACTATTGTCGCCAGTTTGATTTAAACCCTACTACAGCTGTTTAGATGTTTAGGAATGGTTTCACTGGCACCCTGATGCGGAGTGGGACTTTTCCCTGTGGGACGGTAGTGTAGAGGCTGCCTGGTGTGTGGCCGGTGACCGGTGGCCGCTGCCCGGTGGCCGGTGGCTGGTGACCGGTGGGCGGTGACCGGTGGGCGGTAATCGTGGCCGCCGCCTGCCGGCAGACCTGCGGGTCGCGTCAGTGTCCACTCTCTATCTAAAAGTACAGATGAGCAGCGCAGCGTCCGTGGTCTCAGCTTCAGGTTTATACAGGACGCGCTCCGAAGATTAAGTGTGACGATATTAATGTAGCGATATATTCCCAGATGATATTAATGGCAGTCTGGTCAGAGACCAATACATTCATGATTAATTTTCTTGTTGCTTATCCTTCTCTAATAAAGGACAGTTTGAGTTACTCCTTTTGTAGGCTAATGTTTTTTATTATAGCTTACATTTGTTTCATAACCTTCTCAATTAGTCTCACATCCCTGGACCAATAACGTGGCCTATATACAGTACGTATGTAGTGTAGTTTACGTTCATCACACCGGGAACAATGCAATGGTTCTTAATCTTTTTTATTTTGGTGCGGTCACATGTCAGAAGAATAAACCATGAATATTGTTTTACATATGCTCACAGCGTGTATTGAAGTCACTTACTTATTTTTCTAGTTGTTGTCCCTTTCTGATTGTTCTGTATGAATATTAATTGTAGCCTAGAAAGAATTAGATATAGCTTATAGAGATTTGTGCATGTAGTATAAAACATGTTCTCACGTTGTGAATAAGGGTTTGAAATTAAGCCTAAGGTCCTTAAAGGGTCCATTTCCCGAGGAACATTATTCCCTCTGCTCACTTTTAAGGCAAAAGCTAAATACTTATACATTTTATTTATATAGTGCTTTACATGGTAGGCTAGTCAAAGACCCTTTACAGTAAAACCAGCACATTTATCACATAAAAACAGAAACATGAAACTAGCATATTTAAAGCAATTAAAACACAGTGTAGTCTACAACTTTGTAAAATGTGGAGTGACTATAGGCTAAGAAGATATTTTTACATTCAGTCGGGTCCGCTATGGTCTGTTCGGCTTTTTCTCTCCATTTGATAAGAGCCGTGTTTCCCTTTCTGCATATTAAATTCTTCACCTCCTCGTTACTTTTCATTTAAGCTGCTGCTCATTGGGTGAAACATATGGCGCATGCATCTTCTCAATTCTGCATCAGTAAATCTGTGATCGATACCGTGGTCTATGTGAGAAAGCCGTGAACGTGCACTTATCCCAGCTATCTACACCTGGCTTGACATAGCTTCACCTGTTCATCCTGGCTCGGCAATCGTGCAACCGATTAAGCCGCGATGAGCAGATCACACTAAGTCAAGCTGCGCTTTTTCACTTATCCTGGATATCTTTATTCTACTTTCGTGCAACAGGCCCCTGGTGTTTAGACTTGTGCGCTTGTGTTTGTCACAATTATGTGTGTCTGTGGTAGAGAGTGAAATGAGAGAGTGATTAGCTCCGGAGTGAGTACTGACTCTAGCCCTTGTGTTGTCCTTTGAGTCTTGTTAAGTTTATTTACGTTTTGTGTATTAGCCTGGCGTTGTGCTTCGGGGTCCCCGAGGCCTTTTTCAATTCATGTCAACACCGTCGTGGAATCGCCCTTCGGGTCTCCGAGACCTTTGTTTATTTGTATGCAATTATATGTATGTTCCACTACTCCCTCCTCGTCCATCGGGTCCCAGGGACCCTGGAGGATGAGATGATGCTATCGGGATCCTCGTTCGAGTGGAAGATGTGTCTCTGGGACCCCTGAGGCCGAAGCCACGGTAGCAGAAAAATATGTTTCTACAGGAGGGTATCTGGGACCCAAAGGACAACACAAGGATTTTTCAATCAGGAGAGATATGTTTGCAGATTTGCAAATAAGGTTAACTGTAAAGCTCTTATTTGCAGATTTGCAAATAAGGTTTATTGTACAGCTCAATGAAATGGACAAAATCTTTGGCGATTAGACTCCATTGCTATTCAAATCTTTCATAGGCCTAAATCTAGGGGTAAAGAACCATCAGACCCCCCCAATGGAATCTAGACACCGGTGGTCGAAACAAAGGAGCCCGAACAGGCTAGGGTAACAGCTAAATTGATTTAGGAGTGCACTGATAAAAGTTATGTCTTCCTGAAAGAATTAACACTGAGCTACATTATTCAAAGTAAGAGAAACAAAGTGTCTTCCCTCATTTTCTGAGACATCTGTGGCAAGAGAAGTTAACCCTCTCCTTGATTTCATGTTGTTTATGGAGAAGGAGAACTAGGAAATAAGTCAGGGGAAAGGCCACGCTATCAAGCCACGGCTGAGAGATATGCATCATAGCTTTTGAGGAGTGGGGGTGGCAACTTTGCTCATTTGAAAGCCATGATTTCTCTCTCTCATGGGTGGGCCGGTAAAGTAAGTGAAAGGGGAGGTAATTTTGTCCCTTATGACCTCATAAGGAGCAAGATTCCAGATTGGCCCATCTGAGCTTTCTTTTTCTCAAAGGCAGAGCAGGAAACTCAGGGCTCGGTTTACACCTATCGCCATTTCTATCCAATTGGGGGCCATATGCAGGTTGGGGGAACTTATATTAATGTTAAAACACTTCCATGTCAGGGGACCTTTATTTCATTTTTGACACCTGGGTTTTGACTGGTCTGGTTTTGGATGCATGTCAGTCCGAACTGCCAACTGAACATTTACATCCGGGTATCCGTCCGGGTAAAAGCAGTCTTTCAATAAAATGATATTAATTCCAGTCTTGATATGGATATTTGGTATAGAATAATTAATGAATTTACATATTCTTCTCAAAAGCTAAAATAAAGAACGATTAAGCATGAAATGTTTAAATATATTTTCAACAGACCAACATGATGGAATAAGTAAGGGGGGTCTCATTAGTATTTCTGTTTATGTTGTGTGTGCCTATCATCACAAAATATTTTTGGTTTTTGTCAAACGGCAATGTTTTTAAAAGCCTCACTGCATATGCCAACTCTGGTATGGTTGGGTTAGGAAAAGACTGTGGGTGTGACAAATATAGCTGTCAAAGATCATGTTTATTATTAATACAAAGTTCAACATTATAGGTGCTATTTGATCAATCTAAGCGCACGGCGTGAAGCGCCTGGTGCAGGTGTGTTTATGGCATGTACAAATCCACTTTTGCTAGTAAAAAAGGTCCGTGAGCCAGGCGCATGGTTCAAAAGGGTTGTACTTTGTTAATCATAGGTGTGTTCTGGGCGTAACATGCAACAAACCAAATCACAATTTCCTTTAAAAGTCAGGTGTTTTCAGGAGAAGAAACTGATCTGCTTGTGCATTAAGTGAAAACGAACAAACATGTTCCAATACTATTTCACAATGTACATTTTTTATTTGTAATCTTTCCATGTTTGTGTGCTGCTGTGCGTGTGTGTTACAAGCATTGTGCGCGCATGCTGTGCACGAGCCTAGTCAGATTTTACTAATGCGCTGTTAAAATAACAACAAAATGCTGCATTATTGACTTTAGAGCAGGTTTTTGTTGATTACTTGCCACCAAATACGCCCAGGATGCACCTGAACGCCACCTCCCTGTAAGACCAGCACGCCCATGGGCGCACAGATGGGTGCCAGTGCATTTGCAAACAGTGCTCTCTTTAGTTCTTTGTTTAACTATTTTTTTTAATCACATGTGACAGTCTGTCACATCACCTGTGACAGACTGTTCCAGTACAGACAACACATTCTGACTGTTGTTGGATGTAAATTGCCATGTGTGGAATGATCCAGTATGAATGTAAATCCTCTAATCGTTGATATTAGGTATAGAATACATTTCATGAATGTCATGAGATATGTATTTTTCCCAAAAAAATCCAGAACATCATCTAGTGCACCCTGTTGAAATCAATGCACCAGATTGTGTGTTGTCGGTTTTTCTAGTAAGAGGGAACAGTTTGGCCTTCTCAAAGTTAAGTTAGACCCAAGCAGAAATGTGCTTAGCAGGGTGTTGTACATAATGTTATAACGTCCCCAAATGTGTTTCAAGTTACTGGAGGAAGAACAATTTAATTTGAAGGAAAGAGTTAAATACATTGGCCAGAAAAAACAGCTACAATGTGGACTGCAACTAACCATCAATCTCAACCAGGCAATATGGCAGTGGCAGTGTAGGCATATATGCAGAGGTGGGAAGTAACAAAGTACAAATACTTTGTTACTGTACTCAAGTAGATTTATCATATATTTTTACTTTACTATTTTTTTGTTTTTTACTTTTACTCTTTACATTTTAACATGAATATCGGTACCTTCTAATCCTTACATGTTACGAATTTGGCTCATCACTTTAGTTTCTAATAATTTCAGTGGAGTTACCATATTTTTTGCGTCATCAATACCGAATTCAGTCTAATTGGATGGGAATATACTTTGCTCTTGACGCACCACTACAAGATGACTCGATAGATTCGCATTTCGGCTCGATGGCACTAACGTTAGCGCATAGTACCTCTCCGGGGAACCATCCCTCTCCGGGGAACCATCACCTTATCGTGGTGGAGAGGTTTGTGTGTCCCTATGAACCTGAGGGCTGTGTTG
>NC_048415.1:28297822-28343048 GCF_013103735.1 Etheostoma cragini
TTGCTCTTGACGCACCACTACAAGATGACTCGATAGATTCGCATTTCGGCTCGATGGCACTAACGTTAGCGCATAGTAGCATGGACGGCGACATGATTGAAAATAAAGGTAATGGAGATCCCAGAGATTCGGCAGACAAGCAAGACATTCCCATCATCATTGGCCTTATCTGACAGAGATGTTTGAGATAGGCAACAAGAATGACTCCTGGGGAATGTGCTGCATAACTCTAAAAGTGTGGGGAAATCCTTATTTAATGTCTGTTTAGTAATTCATATTTTATCTTTTGTTTTCTTTCCAGAAGTCATATTTGTGCATACACACAAAAACGCAGATTCCTTTAAATGTTAAGGGGAAGATTAAAAAAGAGAAGCTGGATCTGTGAATTCTCACAGAATCACATCTGAATTCACATCTGTTACTCAGTCAGAATCGTATTAACCTTGAGTCCCAGTCTCATATATCATATTAATCACATATGTAAAGTTTTAGGTCTATTGGCAGACAGTCTTGAAAATGTATCCAATGGCATATAAAAGAGCTTTTTTTCCATGTCCACTGAAGTTTTTCAGCATACACTCAAGTAACGTGTGTGGACCAGGTAGCTGTGCATAATTAATGGTTGTCACTAGCAAGGCTACTTTTACTGTCATACTTTATGTAAATTTCCAAGCCTGTACTTTATTAATTTTACTTAAGTGAAGAAGTTAAATCAGTACTTCAACTTTTACCAGAGTATTTTTTAACACAAGTATCTATACTTCTACTTGAGTACGGGAAGTGTGTACTTTTGCCATCTCTGGTGAATAAAAACCTTCCTTGATAATTCACTACTTCATTTATACTCCAAGAATGCACAAGCTGAACATTTTCATGACGCCTCTTTGTGTGCTGCCTCTGAATAAAAATGTGAATTATTGAGCTCAACATCTGCCTCAAAATATGCCCCTGATGTGCATGTCAAGCTGAATATGTGCAGCATTCCCCTAAAAGAAGCCTCACTGCCTACACTCAGTAGAGAAGAATTCAACTCCAATACGTGGTAACAGCTGTGGTGCGCTCTCACGAAGCCAAGGCTTCAAGTGCTATTTGACCCCAGGAGATTTCCACAGCTGTCTGTCTGTGTGTGGTCAAGCTGTTTCTCCGCACCTACTTGTAGCGATGATTGGTTTAAAATCAGGACAGATAATCACATGCATGTACTGTACGCAAATGTGGTGGAAAAATGAACACCTACCTAGGCACGCAAGCATGCTTTTTTCCAGCATAGTCTTCATATGATAACATAACAATCAACCTTTAATGGAAATAGCATTTCTATGGAACTATTCATCAACTGAAGGCACAAAATGATAACACTCTGCCCTCTGTCCTCCACACGTACACACACACACACACACACACACACACACACACACTAGAAGGCCTGCAGCTGTAATAGCTCATTACTAAGTTTAAAGCATTATTGCAATTATTATCTCTTTGAGAGCAGCAATTGGTTACTTCACTGTTACTCTGCTGATATAGTATTACCAAGGGGCCCATATCCATGTGGTCATGACCTTTCCGCGGATTTTTGCCTACCATCACTAAAGTCTTTGTTAATGCATTTGCCCATTCAGAACAACTATCTCTTAAGAATTTAGTAAAGCTGACTGCAATAATGTTGCTTTTATTTTTTATTTTTTAGCTGCCTTTTATGAAAACTATTTTCCCATAAGTAATAGAAATATACAGTATATATATACAGTATGTCACATGTACTGTATAACATCATTAGATGAGAGAACGGTGCAACTCAATTGGTAAGTCAAATGAAGGCAGACTTAATTAAAAAGGTTGTAACTTCTTAGTGCTTTGATAGGTGTTCATTTATCTTGGAAAATGGATAGTCGACCTCGGCATGTTTCTTTTATTTACAGAATTCTTGTTGCAGAAGCAAGAGGAACATCAGCTAGCACAGAGGTGCCATCAGGACTTTGGCTCTCTGAAGCCTCATGATATTGAATACAGTAGAATATTTTGGACTTAAGATGTTGATATAACTGCCAAAGAGCAAGAGAACGTTTTCTTCTCTTTAACTCTGAACACTCTAGTGCACTTTTATGTTTCTGGCCTGGTCGCATGGATGGAAATCGTGGGTCCTGGCCCACCCCTGAGTCACCTGCGCCCGCCTTGGACAAGTCCCCGTCCCTTTGATCAGTCCCTGAAGTGGGACTAACACAGTGTTGCCAACTTGGCGACTGTCTTGTTGAGAGTAAACTCAGTCAGCAGCTCCTCTGGCAGCAGCACAGACTTTTTCTCTCGCTATGAAACACGAAGGAGTGAGTTACTATGGTAAGGGACATCGGTGTTGCCAGGAAATCATGTCGAGGCTTAACCCTGAACGTTTTGTGTGTAGACGCAAAAGTGATTAAAATTAATGCCCATGTGAACCTTTCGGTTTAACCAGAAACAGCTCTGAAGTCGCTAGCCTGAAACCTACCAGACTCCATTTAAAAAAACAATAATATAATATAATAGTACTAGTAGTAATTATATATATATATATATATATATATATTCAGTAGCTAACATTACTGTTTTTTTGACATGGACTCTGGTGGGTTTAGCAAACGCAATTTTGTGATAGTTGGGAGTAATTTCCCCCTAGGGTCCTTTGCACCACGACCTTGAGCCAAACAACCCCCCAGAAGCTTCTTTCACCTGGGTCTAACAATCGGTGAGTTAGCATTATTAGCTGATGCTTAGTGCAGGCACTAATAGAACCAACTGTGTATCTCGTAAATCATCCCAATAATTATGCCTAAAATGACACCAAACTTCTACAGTAGTGCAAATAACACTTGCCTGATGGCTTCTGCTCTTTACTGCTACTGCTACCAGCCAGCCGTCTACAAATTACATTACTTATAAGAGATACAACAAACATATTTATTATTTAATAATTAAATTAGGTAGTGATTTGATATGTGTGAGTGTGTGTGTTGGGGGGGGGGGGGGTTCTGGTTCTCAGCCCTGAGTGACATACTGTAAGTTACAGTAGAGGAGGAATGGCAAAACGTAGCTTATACATATTTTTACATCACAATTCCCAGTTAACCTGAAGAGTAAACAGTAACTGCTGCTGGGTCTGGATCAGAATGAAAAGGAAACATCAATGCAGAGAGTGGCAGCAATTTCAAGAATTCCCAAGAAGTTTTATATATGCCTTTTTTACATTTTGAGTAATGTTTTCAGTAGCCTTGAAATTTTTTTTGGCACCATAGGTCCAACTTCATTTTTTTTCAACCAGACCTTTGGTAGCATGACAAGGTTGCATCAGTTCATCGTGTTTGGCTTGATGGAGGTTTATAATTTCCACATGATTGTTTAGCTCTCCAGCCCCTACCTATACTGTTCCAGACAGCAGGCAGACATACATAGTGGAACATTTAGTAGCTTAAGAGCCAAATGTTTACCTAAACGAAGTGGTGGAGACCAAACCCGGAGCTAAAAGAGAATGAATATGGAACATACATTCACTTGGTGGACATAAACAGAACTCCAAATGAATGAAATTGTGCTTTGTAACTGCTAGATATGTAATCAACTCTTTGGAACCAAGCACACCACATAAACTGAAATGTTGTGTTCACAGCTTGTTTCTGCTGCCCGATGATGCCAAATAAATCCATTATTGCAGGTTTAATGGACTGCTTATTGGGAGTATTTCACATGCACACACTACATACAAGGAAATGCACCAACAGCGTAGAAAACAGTACTTGGTGTTCATGAACCATTCGCACATATATCTACAATAAGTAAAGTACTGAAATACATAAGCATTCCATGTCTTTATTGCTGTATGCACCCCGATGACTGCTGCTGTAAAAGAATGCTGTGGGCCGTGTAGGGAGGAGGTTGGGGGGGATGGTTGGGTCATATAAGACATTGCTTTTAAAAAAGGAAGTGGCGTTTGCTTCCTAGCTTAAACAATATACTCCAGGAAACATGTTCATTGCTTGGGAGTATTTTAATCCAAACCACAATCTTTGTCCTTAACTTAACTATTAGTTTTGGTGTCTAAATTTAACTCTCATCACTGCATGATGCACAGTTTTTCTCGGTTAAACTCAAATCCCATGGCCCCTGGAAGGACTGTTATTTGGTGGTGCCTGTACCTGGCTCACCGTAACCTATGGGCGGCTAAACCCAACTACCAACGGCTGCTGATGCTGGAGCGCTGTAGCTGGCGTCACGTGACCATCAGTAGGCCGCCTAGTTTTGTAGTATATCATACGAACTGGTGTGCATAGATTTTTGTCCTATATCATACAAGCACGTTCATGAGAATGCATTACGGAGTTAGTAGCCCTTGGATTAGCAAGCTTAAAACAATGCTGAACGGTTTTGTTAAATGCAAGCACACACACATACTGTACATCAACGATCCACAGCATCCACCTGCTGATTGTACTCCATCAGTATATAGAACAGCACCATTACCCATGGATACGCGCTGCTAAGCAGCAGGTCAAATCAAGCACTCCGTTCTCTACTTCACAGGGCCAGGATGAAGGGTTTTTGGAGAGCTAAAGCCTTTAAACAAAGAGAGAGATAGCCAGGATCAAAGACACCAGAGTTCCATTCACTTTGTACTAAGAGCCCATTGTACTGCGTATCTACCCCTCTCTTCATCTTTCCCAGAAGAGACACTGTCTGTCTGTGCCTTGATCTAAGGAGTGCTCTTGCTTTCTCTCCTTTGGTTGCAGGATATTTTAATTATCCAAATTTGACAAAAATTCTATCACGATTTCTTTTTATCAAAGTGATAATTTGATAATAAAAATGAAATAGCTAAATGAAAATGATAATTTAAAAAAAATATTTTTACGAAACATATGACTACACTTACTGTACATGCTGGGAAAAGTTCACTGGGCTTGGAGAAAAAGCCAATTGTTTTTTTAACTAATCGGGATGGACAAGAGTTCACGTGTTCCAGCTTTAGGACATCACAGATGAGTTTTAGAGTTTACCACATTAATAATTTTCTAGGATTTATATCAGTTTAGGATTGTTGAGGGACATTTAATGAATGAATATAGGGTTTAATATTTTACAAATTAGCTGAGTGGTTAGCGCTGTCGCCACACAGCAAAGATCTCTTGGGTCATAATTTGCTGGTTGACTCTTTTCTGTGTGGAGTTTGCATGTTCTTGTATTTGTATGTGCTTAATCAGGGTGCTATGACTTCCTGCCACAGTCATATACACATGCAACTTATGTAAACTAGAGACTCTTAATTGTCTGTAGATCTGGAAGTAGGCATCTTGCCCAAGGTGTGCTAAGGTAGAAGGGTGTAAGAATACAATTAATCTACTGCAAAAAGGAGTGGAGGGTGTAGCAGTGCCCTGAGAAATGTTTGACAGTCAAACAGGTGACCACACATTTTTTTCTGTGCTCTTTGTTTAGGCTACACCTGCTCTTGCGTTGTGTGTGGTATGCAGTACCGTTGTAATGTAACAAAGTTCAAATACTTTTTCACCATTTTCTCCATTTTCACATATCTGTACTTTACTTGGTTTTATATTTCCAGAAACTTTTACTTTGACTCCACTACACCTAAGAGCTAAGCATTTTAAATACTTGTTACTACAATATAAAATCAGAAGAAATTTGTTTGAAAAAGCAGGTTTGGCGAATCATTGCTCTTAAATTGCCAAGATAATGCACGCTCCATTCCAGTTGGTGACCTAATGCCTGTCTGTTACCAAGCGTAAAAAAAAAACTTAAGCCAAAACTAAAGAAGAAGACAAGGAAGTAAAATCTTTCATGGAAGCACCTGGTCACCCCAACGACAGTGGTAATGAAGATATCGTCACACACAGTTGGCCATAAAGTACATTCAGTATCAGAAAATTACTTTTGATACTTAAGTACAGCAAATATCAGCTACTTTAAGACTTCCAAGTACTTTATTCAAGACTGGTGGTATGCAATCAACGGCTTGATCCTGTTAGTTGAACCACTTTGCACAAATAGCATCTTTCACTTGAGTAGATAATAATTCCACTTTCATTAACATTGCGAGGCAAGGCATTTGTGCTGCATTCATGTAGTGTTGGAATCATCAGAAAAAAGGGTTTCCCGACTGGGAAAATGAACACTGCATTGTCAGGCTACTCCTTGGTGTAGGTCTGTGCTCTTATTTAGATCTTTAGAATTTAGATAAATGCACAGTCTTATATGTCTCTCTGAATTTTCGCACTGTGACAAATATAACTTCTGAGTCTTAAATCTAGAATGTGTATTTTATCATCTTTTAAGGTCTCAATGATTCTTGCTGGCCTTTGCCGGTTGCTCAAATCTACAGTGTTAATCTTTGATGGACAAATAAATGTCACAGCTAGAGCGTGTTTCCTATAACCAAACCTCTATATGTCTTGCTTTGTTTGCTGGCTTAGCAAATCAGCATTTGCATAGATTCTTTCAACTATAATAATACCATTTTTATTTGGAGGTGCCTTTTAGAACACTCAAGGGCACCTTACATTAGATAAAAACATGATAAAACAAGACAAGGCAATGGCAAAGAGAAAACACGAGCAAACAAAAGACATACTGTATGTGACACCAGTTAAAATAATAATGTTGTTAGGAAAAGGTGCATTTAAAAAGTTAAATTATACATTATTATACAAAATACCTTAATTTATGTTTTGTAAAAATAAATTAAAAACATATACTTAGAGGGCTGGGACTGCACCTGCTCTACCGGCCGTCCTATTGAAAAGGTTACAGATATCATATGCTATTGTCCACAGCACAACGTACTGAGATTTGACCTCTGCATTTAACCCATCCTAGGCATTGGGAGCAGCGGCTCGCTGTAAAACACCCGGGGAGCATCTTGGGGTTCAGTTTCCCGCTAAAGGACACTTCGACATGCGGACAGAAAGAGCTGGGAATCAAACTGCCAACCTGTTTTGCGTAAACATAACCTATGAAACCTTCAATGAAAATAACATTTCTTCAGAAAATGTTTTAACATGCTAATGCTATTCTCGACTGAGACTGAAACACAAATAACTACCCTCCTAATCATCAGGTGCAGGCACACAATGATAACAGAAACACTCTGTCCTCTCTCCCTCCCTTTCTCTCTTTCTCTCTCTCTCTCTCTCTCTCTCTCTCTCTCTCTCTCACACACACACACACATGCTCAGTCTATGGCAGCCTTCTTGATAAACATCAACGATTTTTCTTGAGTATGAAGGACGGTGACAATAGCTTTGGACTAAAGAATGTATTCCACTCATCACTCAGGATTGTCCACTATCAAACCTGATGTCCTTGGGAAAAAACACTCCGCCAATCCCAGGTTAAAGCCAGAGGCGGAAATGGGCCGGCACTCATCAGTACTGAGTACTTACGGACGTCTACAAATTACAGTACTGAGATTTTTGTCCACATGAGTACCCTTATTGGCTTGCCTACCAATGTGCCATTGAGAAAACAGTGCTGGAAATGTAACTTGTGACTGTAATGTGGCAAAGGTCACCAATAAGGGGGGCGTTTGAACTAAATAACCCATCACGCTACCTAGGTAGCAATTCCCTAGGTGGCATTGTTACCTAAACCCAACTGTCCCGTTCTTCTTTTTCTAAACCCAACTGTCTTGCACTTCACTACCTAAAGCCAACTGTCCTGTTCATCTTTTCCTGAAGCCAACTGTCACATTCTTCTTTACCTAAACCCAACTGTCCGTTCTTCTTTCCCTAAACCCAACTGTCCCATTCTTCTTTACCTAAATCTAACTGTCCCATTCTTCTTTACCTAAACCTTTTACATTCTTCTTTTCATAAACCCAACTGTCCTGTTCTTCTTTACCTTGACCCAACTGTCACATTCTTCTTTTTCTAAACCCAACTGTCCCCTTCATGTTTTGCGTGTCATGGTACGTACCTTTTTTATAATCCCAGCAACAACCTTTTCCTTAACCTAACTGCGTCAAAAGTGACGCCAATTATCCCCAACCAAGCGTGTTTAGATATGCTAAAATAGACTTTTAGAGTCAACCAAGCATATTTCATGCGATGGGAGTAAGAATGTGTTGTTTTCATCAACAAATTCAGGCAGTCAGATATGAACGCCGATGTTTTTGTGTTTTCACACAAAAGGAAATTAACACCTGATTATGGGGGGGGGGGGGGGGGGCTTGATGTCATTTGCTCATTTGCCCGTGACGTCAATTATTTGCATAAGGCTTAGTGGTTGTGTCAGCAAGGCAGATAGAAAGAAGCATAAATCTTGAACTGAGTAATCACAAATTCAATACAGGAATTCATCTGACCTTATAATTTTTGCCTAGGTAGCCTATCTTTGAAGTAAAAAAAAAAATCTACAAAAGGCGGAAAAAAGATCAATAAAGATTTATCAAAGAAGGCTGGCTTGCCCAGGGCCAGGCCAGCTCAGCTGTGTTGTTCTCCCGTCGCGTCCTGCTGTCTCTCCTCCCTACACCGGCCCCCGCACCCTGTCCCTTCTCCCCTTTCTACCTGCCTACGCACATGGGGAGGGAAGGGGCTGCTTTTCTTCTCCTCACAAAGGATTCAGAGAGAGGTGACTGTTTTGGCGGCCACAGGAGAGAAATAACTTCCGTGCTCACTGGACAATACTGGCAACGCTTTTACAGGAAGTTGCTGTCTTTTCTACAGAAAGTTGGCAGATTTGTCGCGAGTCGCTTTTATGAAAAAAAAGTTGTGAAAGGGTTCTGAAAAGTCGCTAAATCTAGCAACAAAGTTGCTAAATTGCCAACACTGTTTTCATGGAGAAAGAGGCTGTGTGCATGGAGAGGAGGGGCTGTGTATGTGTATGTGTAGAGTGACAGAGAAACGGAGGAGAGCAGGGAAAGGAAATGCAGTTGAACAAATGCATGTCAAAAAATACCAAATAAACCAAAATAGTGTACGTTTTGTGGGAAACACTGCTTGTAACTTGTGTGGTAAATCAAGAGGAGACATTTGACATCGTAATATATCTGATCCTGGGATTTGGTCATCTAATCCTACTGTTTATCCGAATAGAAATCATTGGTCAATTTGATGACACAATTCTGGATCATTTGGATCATTTGGATCCCACCAACTTCACTTCTCTCAGATATTGTTTCCCAAGATGTTCATTACATTCCGAATGTGTTATTCAAATGTGAAACGCTTTTTATTCTAACAGAACCAAGTAATGGAAGGACTGCAAAATACGATTAGGCCAAACTTGGAGAACACCTGAGAAATATGTGTAATGTAACAAATACAGACACATAAAAGTGATTAGGGCTTAAAGGAGAATTGTGTGTAATCGATCTGGTGTTGGTGAGTAGGAGGCTTGTTGATTTGTGTGGCAGTTCCCTTAGCCACGCTAGCAGCGTCCTTCCTTCTTAGAGCGATCTGCACACGATTTACCTTTTCCTGCTTCTCTAATGCTATGGCTGTGCAAGCCTCAGACATCATTTGCCCCGTTTCCATGTAGCTACATAGTCACTGATATGGTCATAACCACTACAGTGCTCAATTACGATCCTGCTAGCGCGACTAAGGGAACAACCACATTAATTGACACTGCCAAGCCTCCTATTCACCAACACCAGATCAATCACACACAAAATGGATGAGCTACAAATACACACCGAAGTGCTGCGTGATGATAATCACAGAAGCCTGGCTGAACATCATGGACGGCAGCTAGCAGCTAACAGGGTGAGCTAGCTACAAGCAGGATAGAAACCGGGCAGGTGAATTTAAACAATGTCTTAGTAGGTGAATTAAAACAATGTCTGAGTTGAAAACGCATCTTTTTGTAACGTAAGGGCCCTGTTCATGTTGCACTGACATTTTAATTGCATTTTATGTCTGTTCAGACATACCGTTTTAGCTCAGTGGAAGCTCGTACAAGTAGCTGCAGATACTCCTTATTGCCTCCTATATATTACATACTAACCCTGGATGTTTCTTTTATGATTTGCTCAGTAATAGTCCCCTTAAAGTTACAGCCAGGCTTGAAACCTTGTATAAAGTTGAACATATGGAGTGTTTGGAGGTCTGCCTAATGGACAGACATCAGAATCTTTGGATGCCATTTCATAGTTGCTTGTCTGGAAATCATTTGTGTTAAAACATTTCTTGTGACACCAAGTACATGGTACCTCGAACTACAAATATAAGGAAGCATTTAAAGTCATCAGAAACAAAGAAAATCATTAGTGCTATTTTTCACTGCAATACTTTCCTATCAAGTTCCACCTTAAAACCCTGAGGCCCTCTTGGGAGAACTAACTGATCAATATCCTGGAACCTGCGGGGAAAAAATGTATTTCAGTAGACTTTAAAGAACCTATAGACTATTGGCATTTAAAGGGTAACAATCTATGTTTTGCGTCTAAGTGACTGATGGGAACAACAATCTTTTACACTGGTCCACTATTAATGGTACTGAGCCCCCCTGGGGTCAGCTGAGAAAAGAAAAACTAAACAGTGCACACAGATTCATAATCCGTCCTCTCGGTTTCATAAACAGGAGCAAAGTAGGAAAGATATTCACAGATTCAAACTTCTGAGATCAATTACTCTATGCCGAAATAATATTAAATCACAAATTATGCATATTTCCTAACATAGTAAGTTGAACAGTGAGCTACAAACTAATTTTTATCAAACTTCAGGGATGAATTACTCTATGGCGAAATTATTTTAAATCACAAATGATGCATATTTCCTAACATAGTAAGGTGAACAGTGAGCTACAAACTAATTGTTATCAAGATGAGACATTCTCCAACCTGGAGAAATTAGATTGGTCTCTAGTAGCAGTCTATGAACTACAACACCAACACAAAAATATCTATTCATTTAATGATTATATAAGGTGGTGTCTCCATACTTACCATACTCAAAACTTGTCTCCTCCTAGTTGTACTACAACACTTACTGTTAAAAATAAGTTTGGAGACACTTTAATCCTTATTTAATCATTAAACTTAACTTAACCCTGTCTTTGGACTGTGGAAGACAGTCGGAGCACGTGGGGAAAACCCACACTGACACAGGGAGAACATGCAAAAAATCCAGGCCAGCCGATGGCTTGTAAGTCAGAACCCTCTACATCCACTAGACGTAAGCACTGTGTCAAACCCTTATTAGGCTGTGTTTACAACTAAACTCTGGTCTGTTTTCTTCTTTGGTCGTGTCCCTTTAGGCTGATGAAAGCACTGCCAATAAAAGTCTGCTATTACAACCTCACCAAAAACACAAGTTGGACATTGCAAGGCCATTATTTCCAGAGCAAGAAGCAGCTGTTCTGTCTCTCTGGCAGACGCAAAATCCATAGCAGCATGTCGATTATCAGTAGCCAGATTTCAAGTGAATTGTACTTTGACTCAAATATGCTCACCTCCACCTCCACAACACATTGGAGGTGAAAGTTATGGCAATCACAATTTTGCTGTAAAAAAAAGAATAGTGGAAAAGTTTATTTTTCTGCGTTTCTCAGAGTTATGTAATACTCTTTTGATCCTTCTAGGGAAAAAAAACAAAAAGCCCCTGATATAGAATAAGTAAAGGAACAACGTAATTTGCCTGAGGGATTTATCTCTTGTCGTTAAATTAAAAATTTAATGTTAATCCATACACACTACAATCTCTCTCCCCGTTGAAATTATTTATCACCCATAAATTACTGCTATTGAATCCTTGAATAAAGTGTTGCAAGCACACCCTGATATGACTGTTTATTTTACCCACGCTGTAAAACCTCACATAATAAAATATAAGCTAAAAGAATAAAAAAGGCTCTTTGAGGCATTCTTTTGATAAAGTGATGCTGCCAGTGTCTGAAATCATGAATGTATTGTTTGTAGGCTCCGACAGTATCTCTACAGAGATCCCTCGTGACAACTGATTAAAGAAAGAGCTGAGAGAACAGGGAGAGGAAGACACTTCAACATCAGTAGGAACAAAATCTAAAGCACTTTTTCTCACAGTGCAGACTACAATACTTAAAACAATGTATTATTCTGGAAAAGATACAATTTCATATATCAAGGGTCAAATTTGACAGTCTTTTGATGGGGGGGCAGAAAGGGGTGAGGAGGTTTAATTCACATATTCAGTCACTTATTTCAGACCAGATAGTTTGATTTAGTAAGTATCAAGTTCTTCAGGTTCCGATCCCAACCCAAATTGGATTTGGTCCTGGTTGGTGAAGTGCAACTGGGGAAATGTGACTCCTGAATCTGATCAAAAAGATCACTAGGGATGGGTACCAAAACCTGATGCTAAAGTGGCACCTGTGCCTAAACGAGTGGTATCTACCGGAATGAATAGCAACGCAGATTTTGGAACAACTAAAATGCCTGCAACGCTTTCTGATGCTCCGAAAGACGTTAGAGGCAACAGAAGCATTGCTGCACGTAGTGCTAGTTAACGCTGCACTTGACAGTAGGTCATGCTTACAATAGCCTACCGTTAGCTAGTAGCTGGATAAACACGTTTAAAATGCTGTAAGCTAAACGGTGTAAAGGGCAACTATATTTAAATGTAGAGGATTCAAACACCAAGACTTACTACAGTGTGCAGCTGCCGTGCCACACGGATGGTGCATGTACTTGAAACTAGCCTTGGTGCATTCAAAGTTATTGGAAAATACCCTTTTCCAATTCACTTGTCGTTTTTGCTCTTCTTTAACAGTAATTTACTGGTGAAGTAAGTTATTGATAAAAGTTATTATTACATTTTTAATACATTATTGAATTTCGAGCACATGCCCTTAGCAATAAACAATTTCTTTAAAAGGTCCCATGGCATGAAAATTTCACTTTATGAGGTTTTTGTAACATTTGTATGCGTTCCCCCAGCCTGCCTATGGTCCCCCAGTGGAGGGAAATGGTGACCTGGGTATCCTGCTCTGCCTTTGAGAAAAAGAAAGCTCAGATAGGCCGATCTGGAATTTTGCCCCTTATGACCTCCCCTTTCTCTGTGATGCCCGCCCAGAGAATTTGGTCCACCCATGAGAGAGACAAATTAGCAAAGTGACAAAAATCCATGTGACACAGCAGGAATGTGTTGGGGAAAAAACCTGTGTGTGCAGTGGTGTAGTTAGAAACAGTTAGAAACCCATCATGGGGCACCGTTGTTTTGTGTGTTCTCATTTGACAAATAGAAGACGTTGATTCATTACGTGCACTTGTTGTCAAATCACCCACTTCTATTGAAACAGACATATTTATTGTGGTTTGGCAATTGTGCTGTTGTTATTTTCATACTTAGCTTTAATGTAACAAAAACAAATTGCATTTTATGTTTTCACGCACACAGGAAAATGGACCCACAGATACATGGTATGTAGAATTCAAAGAATTATTAGCAAGCTAATAAGGCAAATCAAAAACCGAGTCCAATGATTGGCAGGCAAAGGGAAATATAGGAAAACAGGCATGGTCAAAAGCAAAGGGAAACAACAAGAACTCAGGACAACAGGACACAGAGAAAAACGCTTGAAGGCTGAACACAGGGAAACAGACAATCTCACACTGGGGTAAAGGGAAGACTGAACTTAAATACACAAGACAGGGGAGAAGCTAAGAAACAGGTGCAAGACATTAGGGCGGGGGCAGGTAATCAAAAAGGCAGGGAAATGTACAACAGGAAGTAAAACAAGACAACATGAGAGAACAGATAACCAAATACTTGAGACTTGACATGGACTTGGTTAAAAAGACTTAAATACAGCTCTACTGTTGACGGATCTTTTATCTACATTGCATCTTACTCAGTAGATTGAGTTTCCTCAGTCATGGAGATGGATCAGTTGAAGGGATGTGAACAAAATACAAGTGTATTGTTTGTTTTTTAATTAGCCATAGCGAAACAAAAAAAAAAAATCACACAGTGATAACTAAAGGGAATTTAGGATATAAAACACCACAGCAAAGATACATTTTAAGAATCTTCAAGATGCCTTCAAGGCCATCAATTCATTTGTTTAGATTGGTTGTGTTGCCATGATTTGATTCCTTGTAAAAGCTCTCTGCCTGACATTGTCATCATTGTATATTCTGCAAGATTACATTCAGGTGTCAAAGATGTCATTGAACCACATTTGCACTCTTCTCATACCTTTGATGTTAAAGCATGTACCGTTTGTCGACTTGTAAATCTAGTGTCACAAATTGACAATGATAGTGTGATTTTCTTTGAAAGTGGGAGTGCACTCCTTTCCATTGCATGAATCATACGTTTCCTGCACTTTCCCATGTGAACCTGCTCGTGAGCTTCTTTTCTAAAGTGTGAGTTGCTTTGATTTGATCTTGATTTATGTTATAAAGTCAGACTCCCAGCAGCTTCCCATCGCTATGAATATCTTTGCCTCTACAGACGTATGCAGAGTGAGTGAGTGACAGGTTGCTATTTCTTCTTGAACTACTTAGTGTATGGTCTTTGAATGTTCAAACTTGATTCAGCTAAACATGTTGTTTTGTACCAATAAGTAGGTTTCAATGTTCAGGACAGTAATCATTACGTTTACTGTGAAATTTGACATATGTGAACCGTACCTGCCATATTAGCAGTGGATAACACTGACATATACTGTACATGGAGGCAGCCACAAACTCAGACACATGAGAGACATAAAGCAGTGAGAGGGGAGACAGAGAGAGCTAATGAGAGGCTGCAGGGAGACACAGCATAGAACAGAAGGAAAGGAGGAGGGATAAAACACAAAGAATGAATGAAGAAACAAAACATCCTTGAGCGATTTGGAGAGGTTAATGCGGGGAGTTCATGTGAAATAAACTCCCAGACAGTCATTCACTTTTATCGCTTTGCAAAAAAACAAAACGAGTGCGAAGCATAGAAAGAAGCTGCACTGTCAAGCTTAGTTCCACCTCAGTTGGATTGTCATTGATTTTATTTTACTCTTTTTCTTCTTCAGTCTACCCTTTGTCTTACTTTCTCTCTGTTTCCCTGTCTTTCTATGTGCTGGATGTAATTGGATTCCCTCACTGTAAAACTGTGGGTTTTAAACTTTGGCGGTGGGGGAGGGGCCAATCAGGCTTGTAAAATAAGATGAAGGAATGAGAACAGTTGAAAAGTCTGTCCTGTTCGCAGCCAAAATAGATACACAAGATAAGACTTCTATTCATTGTTTAACTATGTGTTTCAATACATAATTTTCTTGAATCTACAGAATCATTTTTTTTTACAGTCACGGATCCACCCAAATTGATACATAATCTGTAGCTGTGTAACCACAGTTAAAACTTTGAACTCATTTCCAAATGGCCGATCATTGTCGAAATCCAGCATCATTTGATTGCGAATGCTGGAGGAACAACTGAGAAGATGCAAAGTAAAAGAACAGCACAGTCACAGAAAGTGAAACTCTTTGAAACAAACCTCAAAGGAATAAATTATATAAACCTGGTCCCTGCCAGAGTAAAAAATTCTTAGTGGATTCAGTTTTTTCCAGATATTTCAGGCTCTGCGGCATTAGTTTAACTAACCTTATACCATACACTAGCTCCAGACTCCATGTGATGTTAATGCCAAAATGTCAGACAGATGCCCATATTTGGTGAGCAACGTAACATTGATTTCGGGCTTCATCTGCTGGCACAGCTCTGTCTTCTCATATATTTTGGATACGCAAAACATTCACTGTTATTTGAATTGTTAAATTAAATTAAATCTGTTTTTCTTACAATGTCCACTCCTTGTAACTAATAACTCATGTTTTATGATTATGTTTAGGCAACTTAAAAATCATGTTCTTGGGTGACTTTGTCAAAAAAGACAGAAAGAAAGCTGTCTTAGAGCACATGAGAGAATGCATTGACGTCTTTAAATAGTTAACCATCCACTTCCCTTAACTGAAAGTAACTGATCTTTGGCGCGCTGGCATCAGAATCAGGTATAAAGTTGATATGGCAAACTTGTTGGCAAACACGGTTGCCTGTTGCTGCTAGAAAAAAAAAATAAGAATGCAAAAATAGAGGGCCGTAAAACCTAAACAATGAGCTGAAAGACCATGAGGGGAACTGCAGTCGGGTGATAATTCTCTGTGGCCAAAACCTTTCACATACAAATGGTCACGTGATGAATTGTTTACATTAAAAAATCAATTATATCCACGAAATCTGAAATTCCTCTTACCCTTATTGATATTTATTTGATAGATCTTTTGGTGTGTGTTGCCCAGTGTTGGAGATACTGGCCGTAGAATTGTCTGCCTTGTCTTACATATGCTGAACTTGGAGGCACTCAGCATGTGGTACTCAAAGCAGCATGGAAAAATAACATCTACAGCAATGTCTTTTTCCAGAAACCATGAACCATAATCCCCAGACCTGGCTGTGAACAGTTTCATGGAGAAAATATTATCTTTCTACCGAACTACACCCACCAACCATGTCTCCCAACACATTCTCACTTTCAGTGCGTTACAAAGCAACACTTGGTCAGGTGCCTTTGGAATTAGTTACTGATGCAAAAACTCTTCTTTAGCGTCTAGCCCTATGGCGTCACTTTTAGACAGGCTTGATGGGAACTCTTGGCGTCACTTTTCAATGCTCTAGGCCGGGACGTACGTTTAAATGTCATGTGGCACAAGAATGGGACATTAAGGTCCTGTAAGAGTTCCTCCATTAAACAACAAGGTCTGTGGATTATCTTGAGAAACCGAGCCACGATCTCTGGAAATAAACATTGCTGTTGAGTTTTCAAACTTTTTTTTTGGCGCTTTGAACACCAAGTGCCATCTGTTCCATTTTATTGGACTATCGGATTATTGGAAGGCAGACATCTCAACGGCATATTTCTCCAACACGAGGCAACTCACACTGAAACCATATAGATAAGAAAATAGCACTACAAGTAAGATGAAAAATATGTATTTTTGATTGGTGACTGTCTTTTTAAGATAAGTTAATAAAGCAGGACCCACCTTAAGGTCCATGTCATGTCAGTTCATGCTGGGCGTTAAGGGTGCACAGTTACAATTGCTGAAATTGCCATGAACTAATTGCCATCCAAGGAACCTTGAGATTTCGCTCCCCCCCTGTGATTGTAGGAGCCCTATATTCCCACTTTGCACGGATTGACAATCTAACCGTGATGCAAATATTACTCCTTTAACATCTGATGGCATTTCACCTATTGTTGTTGCTGCAGCAATGTGACAAATTAAAACGTTTGATTTTTATTAAAAACTCAAAACTTTGGGCAATCCATCCTTGTACAATACCATAATAATTCCCTTCAAAACTTCAATACATCATTCTTTTAAAGTATCAAAATAACCAGTAATCCTTTAGCCTTCGCACCGGTATGTGCTTTCAGAGGTTTAGTTAGACATGTACCAAACTCCAACAAGCTCTTGGCAAAGAAACAGACCTGCCATTCAACCCAGAATACTCTTCAGCAGCATGCATGGCGAAACAACAACCCTGACTTGGAATGATAAACAAGAGCTGCTACTTAAGGCAAAGCGCAACTAAAACAACAGGGAGATTTCATCATATTTCATCATCAGTATTCAAAGACACAGGTTCTCAAACTGACAGATGAAAGACAAGGCCATATTGCAGACAGAGATTGGCAACACTAGCCAACGCTTTAGGGGTGAGTGTATAAAGTATAGTGAATAGTGTGTTTATAGTCTATACAAAGGTAAGGCGTCTTTTGGTAAATTGACTGAATGCTCTTGCTGTTTCACCTCCTGCCCGAGCTGTCCAAACACCCAGTGGCTTGCAGAATAACAAGCACTGACTTCAATGGCTGTGATTGCTAGGGGGGGGGGGGGGGGGGGGGGGGGGTCGCGGCCCATCTGGACCATGGTATAGACGCTCCCGGTGGAAAATAGGGGTTGGTCAATATGTCGCACCCAGGTCATACCCCCTGTGATGTGAACACCAACTAACTGATGTAACTGTTTGGTTGAGATTTAGCCATTTACTTAAAAAAAAAAATGTACTTTACTTTTTGCTTTTAAGTTCCGCCTCTTTTCTAAGTTAAAAAAAAATTCTGAGATAAAGATGTAGAGATAAAGACAGAGTTCCAAATCTTTTTTTGTGCTAAACTTTTAATATTTTTACTTGTACTACCACACGCTTAACTGGTTTGTGTCTGTTTTGCTTGTAACCAGCAGATATAAACTGATGACTGGGATTACAGTCAGACTCATGAAACAGTAGATTCCAACGGTGCTTACTGTCCAGAGAAGGGGAGGCACATTTGGAAGCAGTAAGAGACAAGAAAGAAAACTATGTTGAATTTTTGTTGTCTATTGCTAAATATATTGTATAATAACTCCATTCAGTAGGTTATACAAAGTTGGACTAAACCATCTTTTTCAGTTTTGTTATCTAGGATGTGAAAACTTTGACGCTCAATATCTCAAAACCACTCAGAATGTCGATAGAACCTTATAATCCCAAAGTCGCAGTATGAATCGGATACCATTGATTGTGAGGTGCATTTCTTTTTCAAATTTTCACTTTCAAATAAATTGTTTACAATTTTTGTTTGACTTTTTCTGTCCAACCAATACAAAATCATATAAAATACCAATGGTGTCCTGCCCTATATGTATACTGTATATTTATATGTATATTAAACTGTATGTATGTTATCTGATTTTTTTATGCAGATGCAAACCGTGTGGGAAGCTGAACCCTCTAATGCACCAGAGTCTAGAGTTCAGTTTTGAAACTAAATACTTCAGAGAGAGAGTTTCTTCATAACTTTATGTTCCACCAATGCTTTTTCTCTCTTTTCCTACTTCCCTCTCTTCTACTTGGCAGCATTTTCTTATCATCCCATTCATCTTGATCCCTAATTCCCCCAAATTTTCTTCGTTTATCCCTCATTGTCTCTTATTCTTCTTTTCTACCTCAGCCTCTCCTTCTGTGACAGTGGTATTACTGCAGCGGGATCTAGGGGGGTTAGTGGCTGATTAGGCAGCAGAACCAAGTAAATCCTGGTTAATGGTCTCTGTTTCTTCCTCAACACACAAAACACACACACACACAGAGACACAAACACACACACACATACACACACACCATGGCAAAAGGTATGTGGACTCCCAAATGTTACACACTACTTTTTTGGGAAGGCTCTCTACAAGATTTTTGCCGCAGGGATTTCCTCTCCTTTGTCCACATGAGCATCACTGGCCAGTCCGGCTGACAACAGCCCTGTGGAACCATTTCACAGTCTGTTTGGCTTAATTTATGGAAAAGAGGAAATGAAAAAGTGTTGGCTGCTGTCACTGCCGGCAAAAGAAACCACTGGCTTGCAGATTGTGAGCTACACTTAGGCTATAAAACCAAATTTAGTTCAACTGTGTCCAAACTGCATTGCCAGACCCTCCTACACAGCGCTGTGGAGGAGGGTCTGGCTAGTCCACTGGTCTGTTGGTATTTCTAAACCAATCACAATTGTCTTTGGTGGCAATGCAATAACCGTGCCTCTGCAAAATGGCCTTGGGAAGGGACTTGTTTTGGTGAAACATGGGCTGGTTGTTTTTAAAAGTTCTTTTAGTTTTTAAATAGAAAGCTCAGATTGGACAAATAGTCCAGCTAGCGGTCTGGATTCACCCTGAAGATATCTGAAGTGCAGTAAGCCATAGTCCTCATAAATCCACCAGTGTTGGAAATGACAACACAAAGAAAGATTAAAGTGAGGGACATCCGGGCAAAAATAAGAAATATTTTTATTGAGCATGAGGTAAGGCCACATATTTATCATTAATACGTACCCCCAGGTGCATAAGGCCTCCACTGATTGCCTTCATTGGTGGGCCATGTTGCTTCAGGTACCAGTGACATCATGACAGACAATCTACTTCCACACATTAGAATTGACACTCAGTGGCCACTTTTTAAGGTACATCTGGACAATCTAATATGTTTTTTTTGTGCTAATTTTTTTGTATTTTTACTCTTACTCTACCATGCAACTAACTGGATTTGTGTCTGTTTTGCTTGTAACCAGCAGATATAAACTGATGAGCGGGACTACATTTGGGGCTCAGACTCTAGCTTGTCCAAGCAGAGAAGGGGAGACACATTTGGAAGCACAAGAAATTAAAAGATGCAAAATTGATGTTGCCAAATATATTCTATCACACATTCTGATCCAATGCAATCCAATACAACAGCTCTGTCATAAATTCTACCATTACAAAGTTTATAATTATGCCAATGAAAGACTAAAACATCCCTTACTCTAATCTAAAACCATAAACAGGCCTGTCCAGTGACTAACCCCTCGAGAACTTTTCAACTGTTGTGAGGACATTATATAAAAGAGCAGTCTCATAGCACACATGCACTGAACCGCATGCCAGTTCCAGCTACACTCCATCTCTGTGGCAGTTATTTGATTATACCCTCGGGGCACCATATGAGCAAGAGACAATGTGAGCAGGAGAGGGAGAGAAAGAAAGGGGTGGAATGAAATGGGAGGAATTTGAATTTGACAGCGAGAGAGCAAAAGATGGAGAGACGGGGAGCTCGAGGTGGGAGGGCTGAGATAAAGAATAGTAGTGACAGTGTGTGGATCAATAGTGTGTTGAGATATTCATTTGGACTCTGCTGGGGATCTCAAAGTAAGCACACACTCTCTGTTTCTCTCTTTCTAGCTCTCTTTACATCCACATCTCATCCTCTATCTCTCTGTCTCCTGTCTGTCTAGATTGTTCACCACTGGGTGTCACTGAGTGAACAAAAGAGGAAGCTGCAACCTCATTCTGCTATCACGAGTATCTGGCTGGCCAAACCCAACTAGTTGCAGATGAAAGCTGGGGTCCGTTCACTTTTTAATTAAGGCAATGTTCTAAATAAAGGCCCTGCCATTAGCAAGCTAGTGTCTGGTTCAATCTGCATTCGGAGTTGAGTGGGTGGGAAATAACTTGATCCCATCAACATTGTGCATATTGTAGAAATTTACTATTTAATATCTCCAATAATTGCAAAACCATGCAGCATTGCTGCATGAAAGGGGCACTTCACAGCACACTACCATGACTTCTGCTGCACCATGCTACTTGATGTGGCAGTGACACGGGGAAAAAAGGGAAAAAGACATCAACACCGTGGTATTACACATTTCCAAGAGCCAAGAGATACTGTAGTTAGATTTGGATGTCAGTCATATTTAATTACATAGCCAGAATGTGTCTGCACCTTGTAGAAGTAGGTGTGCAATTACAAAAGAAAAAATTGCATTAAAAAGTACATCAAGTTCATCATAGTTTGAGGGCGCCCTCAGTTGTTATATGGAGATGACTCCTCAACGCAGCAGGCCAGGGTTTGACTCCGACTTGCGACCCTTTGCTGCATGTCATTTCCTCCTCTCTATCCCCTTTCATGTATTCAGCTGTCCTGTAAAAATAAAGCTGAAAATGCCCAAAAAATAATTATAGTTTGAGACCCTGGATTATGATGGATGACTTATGGTATCATGGTATAGCACCTTTGGTCCATTCCTTGTGGAGACCCTATGTGCATAAGTTGATGATGCACATTGTGATGATGTTAAAGCTATAGTGTGTAGTTTCTACTTATTTTCATATCCACATGATACAAGCCTTTTGTGACCGCAACCCCCACCCCTCCTCCACGCAGTTGCAAGTAGCCAAGAAGGACACGGAGGATTAAAAAAACAAGATGGAGGTAATTATCTTCACTACAGAGAGAGTTGTGTGG
Organism: Etheostoma cragini; assembly: GCF_013103735.1. Taxonomy (NCBI): domain Eukaryota; kingdom Metazoa; phylum Chordata; class Actinopteri; order Perciformes; family Percidae; genus Etheostoma; species Etheostoma cragini. Next base: position 28,319,574 of record NC_048415.1, read on the forward strand.
AGCTTATAGTCTCAATTAGCGTTGCAGCAACTCATTTGGCAACGGTTCATTAATAGAAAAAAGTTAACCACTAAAGCTTTCAGGGCAACTCTGGATGTTAGGCCATGTGGGTTTCATTGTGGACATCATTTCAGTTTATTTTGCCCAACATATGAAACTTTGTGGATAATAATCTTAAACTACAAATTTTATGATAAAAAATGAAAAAAAAACAACCATAGTGACTTGTAAGTCACACTATCTTTAACCTCAAGGCAAATCTTGATGAATAGGAACTATACCATTCCAAAATTGAGGCATTATTTTAGAAGGTTACTGGTTTGATAGTTCACTGGATGTAGATTCCCTTCATGTTCACATTGATTCTTATCCCATGAACAGCTGCTGCTGAAAACAAAGTGAACACTGCCAACCAGACTGGCATGCATGGCTGCTCTCTGCACTGTTTCCAATTGTAGCCCTGGGGAACTTAAAGGTATTGGGGGCCTACACACTTTAAGCTGTATTCCTTGTAGTATTATTGTGACAGTTGTGACAGTTCTTAAGTTGTCTTTCAAGTGGTCTCACAATATGACATTTGTGAACATAAATTGATACATTGGAGAACAACTTTTCTACAGTCTACAACCATTAGTTGTTGCAATAGTGATGTCCAAATGAAGCTTCATGAACCATGAGTTGTATTTGTTGACCCAACTAGATGGGGCTCTTGGTTTAAATAAAAAGGCTCAAGAAATGGCAATTCAGTTTGCTTTTAACACTTTTGTTGAACAGAGAGTGCCATCTTTTGGAATCCAAAAAGAAAATGTGTTATGAAGTTTCATTTAGACATCTTTAATGAACATTGGAAGGCCATTTTTGGCCATTTTTGACAGCCCTATCATGTATTAGTTTGATTAGAATAAGTTAAAGAGATAAACATGAAACTAAGAAGATCCTTCTGTGTGATCTCTTGACTTTACTCATTTGCTTGCTATTATCTCTTACTTTTTTCTTCTTGTGCACTGATTTGCTTAAGCTGAACAGCCAGTCAGAGTGAAAAACTGGGTCGACAGCCGCTCACCGCCAATCCATGTTTGGCCAACAGCAGACGAGCTCCCCGGTGTGTCAGCACCGTTGGATGAAGAGCTGCAGATGACAGACTGCACACTACTGATGTCCAAGAGAAGCTTTGTGTGGCATTTTCTTGATTTTTTTAACCCAATAGATGCTGCTCTCAATCAACAAAGGGTGGAAAGCACACTTAATTACTATTCCTTGGTCATTTTTTTCCATCTAGTCAACAAATACTGTTTCATGAAGCTTCATTTGGGCTCATGCCTTGAGCAGCATACAATCAGATCAAATCCCAGTTGCTCACAGAATAAAAGGAAAAATTGTTGCACTCATAATATCATTGTCGTTTTGAACAAACAGATCGGCAGTCCTCACACACACCTTATTCACACCTGTAGCCGCAGGCAGTTCTTCACCGGACGCTAGTTCGTTTGGTAAGCTGGTAGTTGAGACACAAACGCATTACCTGAAGCCTGACAAAATGCATTTTCATGTGATATTTGAGATTGCAATTTTCGAGTAATCTCATGATATTGCAAGAATCCAGTTACCATGCAAGGTAAATGCTAATAGGGAACCTGATACCTAATGAGGTAATCTGTAAATTCTGTATTCTGGTCACCATGCAGCTGCTTCTAGCTCAATCGGAGAGGACATATATATTCATTTTCCATTATATATTTATGTATAAATAAATATATGTATATGTTATGTATATATTATGTCATATGTACTAACATTAATCAGCCCTAAAGAAGACTATGGCAAAAACATTGTAAAACTTATAAAAGAAAATATGCTCAGTGTTAATAATTTTTTTTGCAGGCCTAAACTATCTGCACTGCAGATGGCAAAGGACTGCAACAACTGATCTTTGAAAAGGACATTGAGATAGGAAACATAATTGCCCAAATGACTGACTGACATGTTATTCAATGGGATTTACTCTTAAGTGGGAACAATAGTGTTCCGAGCCCTTTGGCTCTGTAATATACAACTTAAACAATCATACACATTAAAATGGTTATTTCTGGATGACATTAGTCAGAGATTTCCTGGTCTCCTGACAGTTAAGTGGGAGAGGAACTGTTTGTTCAAATTGTTGACCGCGCTGCCACTCTGTAGAAAAGCTACAGAGTAGGCCAAAAAAACACTAAGTGGGTAAAAACCTCACCGAGAACACGTGCAATTTCAAAATATTGCAAAAATCGACCATTTGGATGATTAATAAAGCTGTAATATGCATAACATTCTACAGCTTCTAAGCTTTGTGTGGGCAGCAATGTTTGTTTACTGCCATGCATTAATAATTCATCCAATCTGACTCAGACCAGCACCAAAACACAGCGCAGCTTAGTGGTGAACAGTGGTTGAAGTATTCAGATCCTTTACGTAAAAGTACTTTATCAAGCTTCGTGAACCAGTGTCTTTATTTTCCTGAGCCCACTAGATGCCGCTCTCTGTTCAACAAAGGGTGGAGAATAAACTGAATTGCAATGCCTTAGGCATTTCTCTTAAAACCAAGAACGTCATCTAGTGGGCTCAGAAAATAAAGACACTGGTCCACGAAGCTTTATTTGGCCATCACCACTTATACTACAGTGCAATAATACTGTTGTGTTACAGTTCAAGTCCTGTATTGAAAATGTTACTTCATTAAAACTATATAAGTGTTATGAGGAAAATGTAGTTTAAGTACGAAAATTAAAAGTACTCAATGCAAACTAGTAAGTAAAGCAATACCTTCCACAACTGGTGTTACCTTTGTAAAACAATTTAACTAGTTCTTATGTGAATTATTCAGAGCATAACTTCTTTATATGTTTCCTCTGGGAAATGTTCAATTATCTGTTTGTTTTAAAATAAATGATCAAATACCTGTAACTCACGTTCTTCCATTTTGTTATTATGCCATTAGAACTTAGTTATACTGCTCAAAAGACATGTAGGAGTTATTTCACCTTCTGGCCATGATTGTGCTTGTTAATTTGAGATTCAAAACTTGCATATAGAGTGAAAAATGAGCTCAGAGTGAGTAATAAAAAAAGAAAAATGCCCAAAAATGGCTCGGGTGCCCCCCTAAAAGGGCTTTATGTGTAGAATCCAAAGCATCAAAACAACTACAAAAGGTAGACGCAGGAGTAGCAGTCAGTCAAATAATGTACAAGTCTGGCATGCTATCAAAAGGAATGGATGACTTGTGTAGTGTTGTGTAAATATGTCTTGTTAATAGAAATGTTTGATTTGTCTTACAAATGGATGGATGTGTTAGTTTTAACACACTGCCAATGCCAACTGGTGATCAGCCATTGTATTAGTGCTATACTATGCCAAACTACATTGTCATTAAACTCATATGTAGGTGTACCTTTGGAAGAAGATCAGTCAGTGGAATCTTGCCAAAGAAACAAACCTTGTGTACAGACTGTTCTCAGCGCAATTTTAGAACCACAACGTAGTACACGTACCTTAAAGTTTGTTGGCCAAGTTGAAACACAGTACTACAGCATATTCCATGGAGCTAGGTTGTCATTTAATTAAGCTTAACCAATGGGGAGAGAAACTCCTGGTGGTGTCTAGAGCACATTCACTAAGGAAATGCATACTTTATTGCATACAATGTAAATAGGCCACCGTCTGTTTGCATGCATATTTTCCAGCAATCTTCAGTACTTTTTCATTTGGGTTTATTATTTTCAAATAATTTTGAGATCATATGGTAATGTATTGGCAGTCATATATTATCACAATAGAAGAAAATAACGTCAAGGAGTAAAAAGACAATTTGTAATGCAAGCACTGTGCATGTTATCCTTTTACAATTTCTTCTCACCACACTTAATAAGTTCTTGCAACTAAGATGAACAGTGTCTTCTTGCAACAGGAAAGAGAACAACTAAAGAATCCACCTTATTTAGCCTACTTATATCTATAGAATGAGTTCATGGTAGGAAGCTACAATAAACACATAGTTAGCTGATTCCATTAGAATACTAATTAGAGCAAATGTTTAAAGTGGGATTTGGCATGTGGGAGAAACCCTAAAATCTGAGGGGATTAAACAGCACTTAAATAAAACTCACTTTTAAAGCTAGTTCAACGGTCATTCTGGTTATTCCCTTCTTTCAAAACAGTGGCAAAAAATACTGGGAGCACTTGAGTCAATATTTCACTAAAACAAAATGATGACAGGTGTGTTGATAACATGCCAAATTAATCAAAGCACACAAGGCCATATGACCAGTTGCTGACAAGCATTTAAACGGCTATTTTTCAAACGAGTCCGAGCATAGACTGTTTATCCAGAGAGTAAGACACAGTCACTCCACCTAAAACACACCTGAGCTACATTCACTCCAGCTAACTTCACAGTGAACAATTAGAGCAAAACCGCCTTTTAAAAGGTCCCATGGCATGACAATTTCATATGAAATTTATATGATGTTTTTTAACATTATTATGAGTTCCCCAAGCCTGCCCATGGTCCCCCGGTGGCTGAAAATGGTGAGGGGAGTAAACCGAGCTCCGGGTGTCCTGCTCTGCATTTGAGAAAATGAACGCTCAAATGGGCCGATCAGGAACCTTAACCCCTTATGACCTCATAAGGGACAAGAATCTAGATCGGTTACCTTCCCTTTCTCTGCTTTGCCCACCCAGAGAATTTGGCCCACCCATGAGAGAGAGACATCATAGCATTCAAACGAGCAAAGTGGCAGTTGGTCAAGGCCACACCCCCAGCCACCACTTTGCCCCCCTTCTCCTACTCAAAAGCTACAGACTCAGAAATGGCACTCAATAAGGAAAGCTAATTGCGGGACTGGCTCTAGAGGCTGTAAGTCTGCAACAAGACAGAATGTTAGGAAAGAGACTACAAAAACAGTATTAGGGGATCACTAAGGCTTATTTAAAAGAGACTTCCGATACGGTATTAGAGGACCACTAAGGTCCATTTAAAAGAGACTTCAGATACGGTATTAGAGGACCACTAAGGTCCATTTAAAAGAGACTTCAGATACAATATTAGGGGACCACTACGGTCTATATAAAAGCATCCAAAGAGCACCATGACATGGGACCTTTATCCAATTATAACATTTTATATACAACATTTTTATATACAGTATGTCCGTTTACTACCGAGCCTGACTGTAACCGGTAGGCTACTGACAGCATAATCTTCTGCCCAGCATGATCTTTTACCTTTCCAAGATAATCAGACTCTTCTTGTTATGAAATCGTTGGTGAATGCCGGACCCAAAATGCAGAGGCGAAAACTGAGGATAGTTACTATGATTCAATGAAGAAAAAAAAAAATGAAAAAAAAAAACAAAGGAGTCCAAGAAACAAGCTGGCAAAAACAGGGGACCAAAAAATAGTCAGAAAACACAGGAACACTAACAAGGAAGACTAAGAAAACAGTTATACACACAGGAGACAAAACACACACACAGTAACACAACAATGATCTGACAAAGGGAACAAGGGGAACACCAAGACTAAATACAGAGGCAGGTGACACAAGGGCTGGGAAACTGGTGAAGACACATCAAACAATCACAAGGGCGGGAAAACTAAAGCAGGAAGTACAACTAAACAAGACGGCACAGAAAACCAGACTATCACAATAAAACAGGAAACAGAACATATACAAGACCAAAATAGCACAAGACAAGACAGAAAACCAGGCTAAGAAATTAAGAAAAGAAAACAGACTACCACAATAAGACAAGACAAAACACCCAAACCATAACAGTCCTGCTATCACACATGTGAAATAACCACAGCCAATTGCCTTGTGTATGGACTCACAGCTGTGCACCGCTAAGGGTGAATGCTCTGGAATGGATATTTGGGTTTATTTTAATGAATGGGAAAGCGAAGTATGAAACTGCAAATCAAAGGTGTCGGAATGCCGCTCCAGATCATTCCGGCCCACCTTACCCCATGGTTAGAGCCCCTTTAATGTCTTAAAATTAGATAAAAACATGTTTTTTACAGACACATATGGATGCTGTGATGGGGTTGAGCATCCATGCATGTTTGTATCCTACAGTGGTGTCCTAGAAATGCACATGTACTGAATTTGTATGTATGGCCATGTGGGTGTTTATGTGTCTTTGCGCATTGCCTTCAAGTGAATCCCAGCCCTTCCAGTATCCTCCGGCATACAGAATTAGATGCATGTTGGCCCGTCAGTCTGTGTTAGGGCTGTGTGACAAGACAACACACACAGACAGCAGTGGGACTAAGGACATTTTGCATGCATTCGGTCATGTATGATCCTATTACAATTATTGTGCTAGCTGTGAGAGCAGTTGAAGGACACAAAGTTAAATCTGCTCCACTTGACTACACAGTTCACTAAACATACGCACACATGAATACAAAAATCACACTTAAACAAGCATAGACAGGTATAGAAATACAGCATACAGACACAGTGACGTAAACACACTTGCTGACCCAGAGATATGTATTAAGACATGCATGAGAAAACACACGCACGCACGCACGCACGCACGCACGCACTCACACACACACACACACACACACACACACACACACACACACACACACACACACACACACACCGCTAGCTTTCCCAGAGAGAAAGGTTGGACAGAGACAAGGTTCTGCAGAAATCTATGCTATAGCTGCCAGTCTCCCTCCAGGCCATAAATTAGCCAAAGGGATATGAGTTTGAACTCTAAATGGCCTCATACCCTCCGTATCTCCCATTTAGCGACATTTGACATGGGATTATGGTTATGTAATTTCAAACAGAATAAAAAAAAAACAAGTTGTAGATTGAGCTAAACAGGCACAGGGCTGACTCTTAGACACAAGAGCAGGCATGGTTATTTAAATTGTTGGTTTGAGAGAATGCACTTTGACTTAACAGACTTTAGACTGATGAGTCAGTTTGCAATAAACCTTAAACATGATGGAGGTTTGTCCCTGACCACAACTATATCCCCAACCACTTCCATATAAAAACGTCAGTAAAACTTGTAATAAAATGTTATTTCTATGCACAATTTTTCATTTATTTGTTAATCCAATGCTTCTTGTAATGGCCTCATGTATCTAAGAGTTTTTCCTACATCCTGATTTAACAAACTGTCAAGCAGTTAAACGATTTTCATTACTCTGGGTTGAGAGGAGAGTTAGATAGTTGGATTGGAAGGATAGAGTGATTGTTTAAAGGTTTATTCACAGTTTTGTTTTTCACACTGATAAGGAAACAAATGAAAATAAACTAAACTCAAAGTACTGGTGCCAGAATGTGAAGCAACACAAAAGATGCAATCAATCATTTCTAAAAGCTATGTTCTGAAATAAAAGCTATCTGTTCTCAAGATGACCATGGGTGAACCCAAACCATCTGAACTACCTTTTATGATTGAAAGTTATTTTACCTTAAAAAAAAAAAAAAAAAAAAAATATATATATATATATATATATATATATATACACACACACACACACACACGGTGGGGCTCAAAAATTTGGCCACCCAAGATAAAAATGTGTATTAATGTGCATAAAGAAGCCAAGAAAAGATGGAAAAATCTCCAAAAGGTATCAAATGACAGATAAGACATTTGTCTAATTTTCTTTAAAGTCTATCCATAGATTTTCAATTATGTTGAGATCAGAAGATTGTGAAGGCCATGGCAAAACCTTCAGTTTACGCCTCTTGATGTAATCCATCGTGGATTTTGAGGTGTGTTTAGGATCATTATCCATTTGTAGAAGCCATCCTCTCTTTAACTTCAGCTTTTTCACAGATGGCATCAAGTTAGCGTACAAAATTTGCTGATATTTTATTGAATCCATTTTTCCTTCTACTCGTGAAATGTTCCGTGCCACTGGCTGCAATACAACCCCAACGAATAATTGCAAACAATCCAATACACTGTCAGGTCTCAGCTTTCCAAAGGGGGCGGTAAATTCTGCAGGGTGCCCAAACTTTTGCAGACGCCATTTTTTAGTTTTCTGTTATTTTGAAAGTGTAAATGATGGAAATAAAATGTAAGTTTTTGTGACATATACAAATGTCTAATCCGTCATTTGATGCCTTTTGGAGATTTTTCCATCTTTTCTTGGCTTTTTTGTGAACATTAATACAAAGTTTTACCTGGGGTGCCCAAACTTTCAAGCCCCACTGTGTATACCATTGATTCATCAACAGGGACACGATTTGTGTTGTTTATTTCGTGGTGATCGTTTATATGGGAACGTGACCATTTCATGAACTGCCATTCAGGAAATGACTGGGCTGCGGCACTCTGCTCCGGGGGACAACAACGGCCTACGGGACACGATCCGTGGTCTCTGGGGAACGCAACAACGGGGGGAAATGAAACGACACATGGCCAGCAACAACAACATGATGGACCGCCACACGGGACACGCTATAACAACGGGTCAGTTGTGGTCAGGAAAAGAAACACGCAGCAGACGGCGACAACAACAGGACCGTTGTGGTTCTGGTGAGGAGGAGAACACGGAAGGGAACTGTCCTTTGTTGTTAAACCCAGCCACCCTCCTAACAGGGATTTTTCAACTTTTTAATACTGCTTGCTACCGTAATCGTGCTGTTATCATGAAAGATGCTTCCCATTGAAATACTTTTGTTTTAAGTGCTCACTGCCACAAAAAAGAAGAAAATGGGTCCCTGAACACAAATCAATAGATTAAATAACGTCACCATTTCACAAACTGCCATGAGACTGGGCAGTGTATAGACAGTGTTTTGCTGTTATTGACTTTTTGGTACAGAATGTTGCACAGTAAAATTGTTGATAATTAAGTCAGTTTGTCTATGTTTGTCCGATTTTCTACTTATAAGTTTATAGAAGTCATTTTTTTCTGAAATAAAGCTCACTGTTAAAATCAAGTAATCCTGCACAAAAACATCTTGTATTATTTTTCCTCTTCATTGTCTTGATCTTCATCCTCTTTGTCTTCATATACACCTTCTTTCTTGGTGCCTTTGTCTTCTTTGCCATCATCCTCTTCTTTATGTCCAAATCCTATTTATTATTCTTCTACTTAGCCTTCTTCTTTGTTGTTCAACAAAGAGGAACTTAATTAGAATAGAATTCACGATTATTTTAGACACAGTATATATGCCATCATCAATTTAAACCCTAAGTGGTTTCTGCCATAAAAACAGTGTGAAACAGCAGCAGTACCAGTGGCGTCATGATCTACTGAGACCGCAAGTCAACGCATGATTTGTACTTTATGCAAAAAGATGTGAAGTGTCCACTGTGAAGAGCGATCTCAGGGGTTAAGGGGCTCGGAGAGTGATCTCAGGGGTATAAGGTTCTCTCTGTGTCTTGTACAGTGTGGACATAGTAAGTACACAGATTTTAGTCTGTAAGAACCTTGTAATTTCCCCTCCCACAAAATATTTCAGCAAAAAGAACCTTAAAATGGGAAAGGGCTCTAAGGAACCCAATTTCGTTTCCATCCTCTCCACAGATTCCAGAGGGTCTGGGAGTTTGGCTTGGGACAATTTTGGCACCGTCTGTTCCTGAGGAGGTAATTGATGTCGATACTAAACCCTCTAATCCATTTGATTGGACCGAACATCTGTTGCGGGTGTGTCTGATGGTGTGTGTGTTTGAGGCAGTTGGGTGCTGCTGAGGCAGGAGAAGGAGAGAGAAGCTATCATTTTCTATTAAAGTGATGTGGATGATGCACAAAGAGGGGGCGATGCAGAGGACAACAGTTAGAGAAGAGTGATGAAGATTAATAACTAAAGGATGTAGTGGAGGACAGACCCTTAAATGTGTTTATCTACTTTTTTATTTTTTCAAATAGGATTTACTTGCTTTATTGGGCTGACATTAATCTTTATTATACGGAAATCATAGGATATTTCATAGCCTTGGACATCATAGGACCCTTCTGTGTTTTAAAGTGAGTAAAAACATATAAATGGATGGTCCTTTGAAAATCCACTTGACTTGTGGTTAAAAGGTGCAGCTGTGACAGTTTAAGGTCACAGCATGTTTATTCTCCAGGTTAAGAGAGAATGAATGCTTCCTGGATGAAAAGAGAATAAGAGCGAGAGCAAGACACTGAGGATTAAGAGAAAGAAGACTGGATGCCAGGGGAAAGGACTAAAAAAACAAAAGCAAAAAAACAGAATATGGATTTGAGAATGAGCTATGTAGGAGAAAGGAAGCATTGAGACAGGAAAAAATGCAGATGAATGGGATTTCTTTTCACGGTTCTGGATTACAGATTATTAGGAAATTGGCCCCTGTTTGTACCTGGTATTAACATGCAATCTGTATTCATAAAAAGACATCTGATCACTTTACACTTGGTCTGGGAAAACACAAAGAGGTACAGTTTGGCTTTTTTTTCTCAGGAAAGTAGCCAAACTGTCCAGATTGCATTTGCAATTGACTGAGACTGAGTACTCATGGTAAACACACTGAGTTGCAGCCAACAGCACAATAACTAAATTCACCTTTACCTCAACAGGATTTATAGCACACATGCACACAGTTAAAGCCAACTGCATATTTACTCAGACATGCATGCATTTACCTGCATCTCATAAGGATTTACAATACAGGAACAATTAAAGCCGACAGCACAGTTACTAGAAATAAATTCACAACGCAGATACTGTACACTCAATTCAAACACCAATACACCGCTCCCAACCACACACAAGAGATAGGTTTACGCCACCCGAGTGGCACAGCATTGGAACAGCAACTGCTAAATGGCAAGCTCTGTTAAAACTGTCCGTACATGAGCTAGCTTACTGTAGCTCTAGTAGAATCACCTTCAGCTGTCCTCAGCAGCGGCTTTTCTTGCCGTTCTCCACTGGAATCAGCCTGCTGCCGCTCATCTGTCCAGACTCCTTGCTTCTATTCATTTGGCGCTAGTGAACAGCTGATATTACTTAGCATTGCAGCTAGATGGATTTTGCGTGGCACTACCATCTGTTAATTTAACCTGTTATTTTTTTTAATAGAAATGTGTACATTTAATGTGCTAATATTACACTTTTTGGCATTTCCCCTTTCCTTTACAGTGTTATATATCTTTTTGTGCATATTATAGGTTTAAAAAATGAAAAAGCCCAAAGTCCCCCCCAAAGGGACTTACCATCTCTAACAAAAAATGCTGTTCACAAACTGCTCCAAACAACTCTGTTGTAGTCCAGCCTTTACTTCTGTGACAAACGCATTTTGTGTCACTTTGTTAGACACGTTATGGGCTAATGCTCTCCTAGCTGCTAGCGTACTAGTTAGGGCGGAGGCCCGAAGAGTTCAGGTAGTTATATCGCCATTTCCAGGAAACAGTGCAGAGTTAAATGTTACCTACAAAAGACTAATTTGTTGACATTTAAATAACTTACTTGAAAACGTCTAGCTACAGTCTAGGTTCTATGGCTGAGCCAAAGCCATAGGTTACTGGCTGAAGCGGCTTTGTTTTGGATCACTTGCTTGCCAGCCTCCACGCTACTCTGCTTCTGACTGGCTAGTATTCCTTACCTAGGTGCGTACATGCAACTCCCAATAAAGATGGAATAGAAGTGAAAAGGCTCACTCTGTAGCTAAAATGGAGAGCTCAACACATAGGGTAAAAAGAGGAGTTGGAACAATGTGCAGTACAACAAGAAATATGAAGGTTTTTGAAAATTAAACCATGTAAACCTATTTCGCTTGACCTCTGACATTACATGGACACCATGCTCCTGCCTTACAGTACAGATTGCCTATTGAAAGTGTCATCAGATGGGCTATTCTAACTTTAACATGGTTGCGGCCGACAGGTCAATTTATTTCCCCACAACCCCCCCAAAAATAAAATCCTTTAGGATCCAGTACACTTGATGATGATCCTTTAGGGGAATGTTAATGGAAACCCTGAGATTAGTACACCGTTTAGATCCCTTGTAACTTTGGTTTATGGTTGGAGATGCACAAATAAGTGGATCAAGAGAGAAAAGATTTACACTTCATCCTTTCTGAGCTCTCACTTTTTATGATAAGTGTTTTGTGAATCAAAGCTGTATTGGATTTCAGATAAGAAAAATCCAGCTGTCAGCTAAGCTGATAAGTAACTGTACATTGTGAGCTTAAGCTTAAAACAGGCCTTTCTTAAAGTGTAGTAGATTAGTGATAGATAGAGTGATGAAACATCTGGAAAGTGCTTTTTTATTTTAAACCACAGTGAGTTACACATGCTCACAGACAAAGCTGATTCAGTGTGAAACTTAGTTCAGCGAGGTTTTGACGTGTGGCAGACTGGCAGGAGGGAGATGTGACAGCTTTGTTTCATGCAGTGATGTTTAAAGGAGAAATAATTTGACATGTGAGTGGAATGTCAAACCATCAAAGAAGCCACCCCACCACAACAAACCACGGTGGAAAGATGTTTGATAAAGGTTGGTGTTGGTGGGTATTTTTAGTGCAGCGTACAGTTGTACAAGTATTATTAGTATTAAACTATGCCGTATTTTCCTTTATATTTTAGTAGTCAGAATGGTGGAATTAATGACTGAATTAATTCATTGTCAATACAGGGTAAATATAAGTAGGTTTGCAATATATTAACGTTTCAACAGAAAACCCTTTCACTCCGCAAAAAATTATGATACTAGTGGAAAATTTACAGATTAGGAAAATACTGGAGGTATTCCATATAAGTAGTAAGGGAGGAGGTGGATTTGTCCATAAAGAAAAATAATGGAAAAGGAAATGTGTTGATGCTCATTAATGACTTTGGCTCTCTTTTCAACAATTGGCAACAAGCCCCACCAATTCACAACAGTTCAATTACATTTTAATCATAGTATCAAATCATAACAATAGTTATCTCAACACACTAAAACAGATAGAGTAGGTCTAGACCACCCAAACTATCAGCATCAGCATTTATAATGCGGCATTCATAATTGTTTAAATATTCACATATCAGAATCATTCATTATGACAAATGATTCTGGTAAATTAATATTAAAAAAAAAAAAAAAATGGCTGAAACACTCTTCAACCATGTTATGAGCGTGTGCTTTGCATAGAATGTCTACCAGAGGGCGGTCTACAATGTCCCTGTTTTTCTGTTATTGTGTTTTTATACAAATAACTTTAAGCTAGACTTTTAAGCTTAGTGCTCCATTGTTGTCCATTGAAAACACATCAATGAGCCACCAAATGAGATGTCTGGAGCACAGACATCACTATTCAGAATACCGTGCATCTACCAAATACAAAGCTTGTATCCAATTATGCTGGACCCTGCATGGCATATTTTCTGATTTACTACGGGTGTTGTTGGGTGAGATTTACTGTAGGTGCTCCAGCATGACCCAAACTACGGGGGGTTCGTGTAAAATGTGTCTACCTGTTTATTTCACTTTTCTGAGGTACTTTTCAAGCAATCATTCATTTTTTTCTTCGAATTTATTTAAATTAAAACACTATTAGGTTCCTTTCAATGCTAATATGTTTATACAGAAACGGCGAATAAGGCATTTAATCTATTTTAACTACAACATAAAGACTACAAAGGCTTCTTTTGGGGGGAAGCTCTTCCTCATAGCATAGCAGAAAAGAAGGACTTCGAGCACCCCTGCTATCACTTAACAGCTACTTAATAAACATAATTGAGGGGGAAAGAAAGAATGCTATAACTACACATTTTACCATACAGTGAGGAAAATAAGTATTTGAACACCCTGCGATGAGATCTCCCAATTAGAAATCATGGAGGGGCCTGAAATTGTCATCGTAGGTGCATGTCCACTATAAGAGACATACTCCCCAAAAAAAATCCAGAAATCACAATGTATGATTTTAATCTTGGCCATGTTAGTATTTGGATTCTTACTGATTGGATAGGGTGATTAGGTGTCTTTATCCTGCTAACAACCTCAAACAGGTGCATCTAATTTAGGATAGTAAATGGAGTAGAGGTGGACATTTTGAAGGCAGACTAACAGATCTTTGAGGGTCAGAATTCAAGCTGATAGACAGGTGTTCAAATACTTATTTGCAGCCGTATCATACAAATAAATAGTTAAAAAATTATACATTGTGATTTCTGGATTATTTTTTTAGATTATGTCTCTCACAGTGGACATACACCTACAATGACAATTTCAGCCCTTTCCATGATTTCTAAGTGGGAAAACTTGCAAAATAGCAAGGTGTTCAAATACTTATTTTCCTCACTGCATACTTGACATAATTTATACTCTCTACATGCTAATCAGTGAGGCGTTCGCAGCTGTATGAAGCATACTGTACATACAAGGTAAATATAAACTTTCATATTTCTCTTTCATTTCTTATTTTTTGTTAAAAGTGGCACTTTTGTTTGTCCATGGTAAATTGAGTTTTGGAGTTTTGTTAATTATTTTATGTTTATTGTTTTCGGGCCCCTCTGAAAAGCTTTTAGTAGCTTATTTGGGGTTCCCCATTTCTTGCGTCCTGTATATGATTGTTGTGCCTCATGGAATTGTGTTTGAATGTGCAGTGATGACGTGTAAAATAAAAAACAAAACGAAACAAAACTTATTCCATTGTGTTAATTCTGTACCTGTCCTAAACCAAATGGTACTGTATACAGTAAGTATGTACACTGGTACAGTATTCAGCAAGGTGTCACCAATGCTCATTTCATGACTATGCACTATGACTATGACTATGGCCCTACCTGTCACAGAAACTCACGTAATGTAGTTATACACAATGCATATTACAAAGATTAATCAAACCTTTTGTAAACTGACGCGGACCTGTTGATTACTCTACTGGGAATTTCTGTCTGCACAATGCCACCTTGTTGAACATCAAATATAGAATTTGGGGGAAAAAGTCAAGGTTCCTTACACTCTATTTTACAAATGGTGCCTGCAAAGTGCAAAGGAAAACCCAAACAAGTTCTCAAACTGTTGACCAAACAAGCCAAAATCTCTCTCTCTCTCTCTCTCTTTCTCTCGACTGGTCCAAGTCCAGGATTTTTATTTGGCTAGTCATACAGAGACATGTGATACTGACTCACTCACAAGCACACACTCTGAACCTCAGGCTGTCAAGGTCTAATGTTGAGGTGAGGCTTAAAACCATGTACTGTAGGTTACGTTTGCACGACAATGTTTCCCCAAGTGTTTCAACTGGAACAATTGTAAAGGAGAAAAATTGTGCTTGGTTTTACCCAACATTAAGATACAAATAATTGTTGAAGGTGTTTAAAATAATGATAAATAATCACTTTTATTATCAAACAGCTCTGTCATGAAAAGATTGGGATCAATTTTCTTCACAATCAGTATTTGGGAATCTAAATAAAATGTTGGACATACAGAAAGTGCTGATGATGATAGTGTTAACTGGACCAAACAGCTATTCCATTAATAAATCACTTCTGCTGAGTCAGCTACGGCGAGACTGTACTTTATCGTCTGCTTTCATGGAAGTTAGTTGATCGCCCAATAAACAGATAAGGAGATACAAATATTTAAAGCATGAATATTTAAATATCCTGTGGGAGTACAACTAGTGTTGCACTCAGAATGTTATGTTAGGCAAAAACTCTCAGCACAATCCCTTAAATCTGTTAATTTAATAATAACAACAAAACATCTATGTTCACTTCTATTCTATGGTTCAGAACAAGGCTTTGATCAAATGTAGATGTTTAGGCTCCAATAACAGAAAAAAGAGAGCCGCATTGCCAGACCTTCCGCAACAGCGCTACAGTATATTTCCTGCTAAATCTAAGTAAAGTAAAGTGCAGAATAGAGGACTTTCAAGAAAGAGTATTATAAAGAGAAAGAGGTTTGTAAAATTGAATATGGTAATGATTTATTGATTTTAACCCATATCCTTACTCATACTTTACCACATATTTCCTCCTCCATAATTTCTTCCATCCACAGACTTCATTCATATGCCCTCTTACCCTCACTCATCTTCAAAGTTGTCGGTGGAAATACCTCAAGTAAGATGTGTCAGATGTGAGATATGCGAACGTGCACATGGGTGTGTGTTAGGGAGCTTCAGCTTGCGTGACTGCTCCTTGCTATCATCACCGTTTGATGCACCAAAGGGAGTTTTGGCCTGACAGCTGTGCAGGGGCGAGCTGGATGCAGATGTAATATCATTCTTTCATTTCTCATCCGCTTCAGACTTCCAGGATGGTTGGAGGCCCTGACAGCTATCTACCACCACTTAACAAGACGTCATTTAATGTGTTTTACAGCCCAACATGCAGTCTAAGAAATATTTAAAATGGACAAATGCCACTGGAAATTGATGTAATAAAATGGTATTCCTGCTGCAAGAGCCAATGATAAATTAAGACCTGATGTGCTCCTGGAGAACTGGTGTGAATAAATTGCTCCCAAATTCAAAGCAGCTTGTCAAATATGGGTTGTTAAATGACATGTGTACAGATACATGTGTAATATCTCGCTTTCCACTCCGCTGCCACTTGTTCTACAGAAAACCGGGGAATTGCGTCATCAAACTGTGGCCTAGAAAACATCTCTGCAAGCAATACTTCATACAGGTCGCTCCAAAATGCAGGACAGCAAAATTCATCCACCCGTCTTCACAAAATATGTGGTTTGTAGGCTGTTGCCTGCCATGCTTGTGGTAGTCAATAAATCACAATAGCTCTCCGAGCTAGCAAGTTAACATCCAGCTGACAAAAGAAAAGCTGATAGCAGTCATTCTCACCACAGCCTCCACACCCTGACTTTCTGACTTGCTACTTCCTGCATTGGCACTTTTTGTGTATGTATAGTAGTCTGTATCGAGACTTCCCAGATTGTTTAGGTGCCGCTGAAAATAATGCAGTATGTCACTTTTTTTGGCCGGATGTCCGTTACCTTCCGCTTTCTTTGGTCAAACACATTTCGGATCAGGTATATATGCTGCTGGGACATTTGGCCTTTTGCGACAGAGGTGTCAGGGAGCTCAACAGGTTTCACAAATCACACTCGTCTCAGCTGGGCAGCTACAAGACACAGAGGTTAAAACATGACCATCTGTGGGCATCAACCATTAAATCAGCAGGGTGGACTTCTGAATAAACCACGAGAAGGAAAATGGAAATGCACAATAAATAGGTGAGACAGGCCGAGGACACACGGAAGAGGCTAACTAACTGTGTTGTCTTTCTGCCACAGAGAGCTCCTTTTAGGGGTCACACTCAGGGAAATGAGTCAAATAATGGAGGCAGTTATTTGGAACTTCATTTCCTTTTGTTTGAACACAAAACTGATTTGTATCTCAGCCTGTCAAACAAAGTGTTTTATTGGCATGTCGGTTAAAATCTACACAGAGATAATTACAGCTGTTGCTGATATAGTGGGAGAAGAAATTAAACCAGGAAAGCACAATTTGTTTTTGTCACGGTGGATAGTTTATGGACACCAGTCATTTGCAGAGCAGTCTATTATTTCCACAATGTTTCAGACATTAATGCTGTAAGACAAGTTGAAGGTTGTAACAGAGAGCACAAGATGTCACAGCCCTGGTCCTTACATTTTTAGAGGATACAATTGGAGGGAGTTGCAGCAGAGGCCTCCAATTGACACAGAGTACATGCCAAAGTCAAGATGAAGATTCTTCTGGCTCTATGAAACCTTTGCTATTCCCACCTCAATCTGTGTGTGGCCCTGAACCAAGGAGCACCAGAGATGACAAGATGTCAAAAATTCTTTTTACACATCACCGACCTGCATACCTGCTATATATGTATGTCTATATAACAGCTTGGTGACATATGTCAAAGACAACTCCCACGTATAGCACCTACAGGATGGCCTCCTTCTTACAGATTTCTGGGCATAATGGTGAAGAAAGATGCACTGAATGCGTTTTTGAGTGTTACATCACAATGTATGATTGTACCAATAAAGAGGTTTTGTTTTAATACCTTTTTATTTATTTACTTTGGAAGGAGTAAGCTCCTGCTGAGACCTTTTACCTCTTTCCCAGTGGAACATGTGACTCTCACATCCCGTGACTAGTCGCCAGTGCTGTAGTTCTTGAGACACCACATCTCTACTCTGTCTTGTCTTGGTCCCGGATGAAGAGGACTCTGGATTTTATTTCAAGATCGGTAAAGACCACAACTGCAGGGATATCACTAAATTGCCTGTGTATCATCTGATTTATGTGTTAACGACATTGCTGGGATTGAATGTAAAACTTCATGCTTAAAATGCAACTTATTTGACAGGAGATCAACTGACAAGAATCTCTGTGGCAGATAAAGTTTCTGATCTTATGGAGTGGTTTACTGATCTGGCCCACTTGAGATCAAATTAGGGGCATGTGGCCCATGATCAAATTAGGGGTATGTGAACTAAAATTAGTTTGCCACCCCTGCTCTGTATTATGGTCTGTGGTCTAACTCAAATAGCTGGCAATTGCTCCTAGTGTTTTGCAACACTGTTTTGGAAGATGGAAATAACTATTTACTGATGACTTTTAAAAGTGAGTTTTCTTTAACCCTCGATGTCTAAGGGCATTTTTAGATATGTTCTCGAATTCTTCTTTTAAGGGTATTTGCATATAACCTGACACCCATGTGTTTCACATTATATTGTTAAGAACAAACTCAGCTTTTTTATAGTGATGCCCAAAATTCTTCCAGAGTAATGTATGAAGACTTAACTTGGCCCTAAATCAGAAATGTTTCTCAAACCTCTTGTGAAAACAAACCTTTGTTTTGGTGCTTGAAATGAGTTTACAAGAGTCTGGGTTCACAAAAGTAGCGTAATAAGTGAATAAAATAAAGTAAATAAATGTCTAAAATGACATTTTGTAATATTGCTTTTTGAGTAGGACTTTGTCAAAACTTGCTTGGACTCGCCGGTGAGTCCTTTGTCCTCAGAGGGTTAAGTTCTGTGTATTGGACAGAATCTTTGCGTTCCCCCACCCTCCCTCCATGCTCACACAGGTTGATCTGCTTCCACTCTCCAATATAAATGTATATCTTTGTGATGCCTCAGCCAGCTTAAACAACTGTGCAAACTTTCTAAAACAAACTTCGTAAAATAATTGCAGGGGGTGAGTAATCACAGGACACTGTTGGGATCGTTATGACTGCACAGACGAGAACTTTCATGTAGTGAGCGGAAAAACAGATGCTAAATGAGAAAACAAATGTTTAACGAACCACACTTCTGCTACACAACATCTGGTGGTTTCCCAACACATTACCACCACCACAACTTTGTTTATTGGGCATATGAGGATGAATGAATATGATTACACACACAGTAGATCACATACAGTGGTCTGCTTGGAAAATTGAACAATGCTGGAGCACAGATGCAGAAGTTGTGTGTAGTTGGGACCATATGTATCTGTATACAGTAAGTATGTACACTGCTTAATTAGATTACCTAAACAAGTTCAGTACACTCTCCTGTATCCTGTCTAATCTTTGCCCCTCTCAGATTTGAGTCTCAATAAAGCTGACAGGGAGCGCTAACAGCGCTACTGTGCCAAAAGACCTATCAGCGGGTAACCTCCATAAAAGCACCGATTTCCAGCAGAAGCCCAGCCCGGGCAGCCCACTGCCATGTGGTATACTCCCGCCAAGTTTGTATACTCTAAAGTTACCTTAGATCATGCAAGATTTCCGGTTTTGAGATTCAGGACTCTGGTTGTTTTGCTAATGGTATTGTGTGGCGTGCTGGTTTGGCCACATTGTTGCTTTCTAAAAACTATAAGAACATAACTGTTCTATCATTACACTTTGTTGTGTGTAGGGTCTCTCACATTTTCAACATCTGTTAGAAACATAAAATCAATATACTCAAGTAAAGTACAAATACAACAAACTGTTAATTGAATGCAGTTCTTGAGTAAATCACAAATTCTACAGTATACTCTGCACAGGTTTCTTTTTGGGTAGGAGAGAAATTTGGAACTCAGTATCACAGCTCTACTGCCTAGTCCTTAAAATAAGGGCCATTCACCATGACAACACTGATAATGTGTCATGGTGCGGAAAGCAAAGAGCAGGCCACAATCTGTGTTCGGTGTGTGGGAGAAAAAATGAGAGATATGACTCAAACAGAATATGACCGTTAAAAATATGACAGCTATAACTGGTAAAAATAAACTGAGGGGAAAATCGGGCTAAAAGTTTTACAAACTGACAATGTTGTTGGCCCCAATTGTTTCAACAAACTGACAAAATAAGTTTTTTAATGATTATGTTGCTAGGTGCTAAGACGTCTGCCTTTCAAAACGTACTCTTCGGCCCACACAGTGCACATGTAGGAAAACGCTGTAGCACAACATTCAAATAAGAAAGCTGTCAAATTATAAAAATCATGTCACTATTTCAGCGCGGTGATACATTGCTCAACAGGTCTGATATACAACTGTGTCTACATTGTGACAATGTAACTTTGTCATTAAATAGCGCAAGAGGAGAGTGTTATCAAGGAGGGGAGCTACCATTAATGTGATAATGCAGGTAACTATCTGCCAATAGGATGTAAGACCTTTCTCCTCACAGTTGAGTTCATTATCTAAGATATATCCCTGGGCCCATGTACACCAAGCATCTGAGAGTAGATTATTTGTCCAAACTGATTTTTTTTTTTGTGTAGGAAATAAAGTTAACAAAATAAATAAAACAAGAACAAGGTCCACATCATCATTGCTGCATGTAAAAATATGGCCAATTGGTAAACATCATTATGGCATAGCCTTAATATTTGAGTTCAGGATCATATTGTAGCATTTATAACCTAGATTGCTCCATTGCCGACGGAAATTCTACCGGATTTCAATCATTTAGGCTGGATATCCATTTCCTTGGGCTTCCTTTGTGTTGGCATTTTAAACTTTGGTGGATTTCTGAGGACTATGGTTAACTGCTCCTCAGATCTCTGCAGGGTAAATCAAGACAGCTAGCTAGACTATCTGTCCAACCTGAGTTTTCTGTCTTCCCGAGGCATATTTGCTGAGGCACAGCAACTTTTCATGGTGCTTGGCACCACCCAAGACGATTGTGATTGCTTTAAAGAAATGCTCAGTATCAGCATTATATAGTATAAACCAGAGCACATTTGTCTCCCATCCCGGAAGGCTGTGTGGACTAGCTAGACGCTCGTCCGTAGCGCTGTTCTTTCAGCCTTCACACTGCCGTTCTGCATTGACACACTGCTGTGAGTCCATGAACAAGGTAACTGTCTGCTTAGTTCATATCTGAAACAGCTGGACAGTTGAGTGTTTTAATGAGCAAAATTAACGTTGTTGCTGGCCTTATGGCTACAAATAGGCTTAGTAAAGAACGGCATGCAAACGTACTGACAAATTCAATGTTGTAGCAGAAAAGAGAGAGTTCTCTGCGCTTCTGCAAACCACGACAATCCGGTGCAACCATGGCAAGAAAAAAAGGGGGTACAACCATCTCAACCAAGGTGCTACACTCATTAATAAGTCATTAACGCGCCGCCCACCAACAGGTCAAAATGGATCAAAAACAATGTTGATAGATAACAAGCATAACATGTTTACAATACAGTGGGAATAGAAGTATATTTATCTGAAAGGTCCCATGGCATGTTGCTATTTGGATGTTTTTATGGGCCTGAGTTGTCCCCTAATGCTGTATCTGAAGTCTCTTTTATATAGACCTTAGTGGTCCCCTAATACCGTATCTGAAGTCTCTTTCCTCAAATTCAGCCTTGGTGCATATTTACGGCCACTAGAGCCAATCCCACAATGAGCTTGCCATAAGACATGGCATTTCTGTGTCTGTAGCTACTGAGGAGGAGACGGGTGGAGGGTGGGGGTTTGGTCTTGACCAACTGCCACTTTGCTTGTTTGAAAGCCATAAGGTCTCTCTCTCATGGGTGAGCCAAATTCTCTGGGCGGGCAAAGCAGAGAAAGGAGAGGAAAGCTTAAAAGAAAATAAAAGCTCAGATGGGCCAATCTAGGGCTGTGTCTCAAATCGCGCACTTCTGTACTAAATACTAACTCTTTGAGTACATAGTGCGTTCACATTGTCGAAGTGCGTCAAATGCAGTGCACTTAAAGTACCCGGATGGTGCACTCCAAACGTCCAGACAGTTGAGTGTAGATCGATGGACACTTTCCACACTCAACGGTCGCCATCTTGGCTACGTAGCGGAAGGGGCGGAGCAAAAAAACAGTTGCACAACTTTCGATAATGGCGGCCGAAGAAGCGATAGAGAGACCCACGGAGCAATACAAATGTAAGTTGAAGAAGTGTTATTGCTACACTTATGTCATATAAGCCACCTGTATATGTATATTTGTTTAATGTTACACTTGAGGATTTTATTCATCGCGAATTATAACTTTTATTGGTACCGTAATTTGACGTGCTAGCAAAGTAATCTTAGCTAGATAACAGCGGCACAGTTTAAGCATACATGGCAAATTATTTATAAGCTAACGTTACATGTGTTCTGGAAAATTGTTGTTTGTGTTAAACTATCGTCCCACTGTAGACGATTTCAGCGTTCGATGTATGATCTTTTACATATAGCTACATAAAACTGCAAGCGTTAGCAGTCATGTTACAGTAAGTTAATGGATGATAACAGTGATTTATGTCATCGTTAGGGACAGATGAGGATACGAGGTCCCTCATTCAGTGGAGGACGGTGAACGCCTCCAGCTTCACAGGGAAGCGCAATGCAGCCCTGAATGGATACGAGTAAGTAAATGTATCATATCTTGCTATCGTTATACATTGATCTATGGACCTATATTTTACATTGCTAGCTACATAAAATTTGTATTTTTGTTAGGGCGTACATTGAAAGTCGAGGGCTGCAGGCTAGGGTTACCCCCGTTTTTTTAAAGAAAAAGTGGGAAAACCTTAAACAAAAATACAAGGTTGGTTAACTGTTACAGTCATTGTGAAGCAGCCCCAATATTGGGAACATGGAATTTTAGTAAATATGTAGTTGACGTTTGATCTTAAACTGGAGTGTTTTCCGTTGTCCATAGGATCTGAAGTGCCCCAGAACTGGGGTCAGCACTCAGGGGGTGAGGCAACCGCAGCGTCCTGGAAGTGGTATCCTCTGATGGATGAGGCAATAGGGGGCAGGCCATCAGTTACGCCGCCTGTTCTCATTGCCTCATCTTGCCAGGCGGTTGTGGAGCCCCCCTCAGTGGTGACCCCAGAGAGGGACCTAGCAACGGCTTCTGGGGCATCCACTCCAAAACGAAGGAGGGTGGATGTCGCACAGGCCCTCAAAGACCTCCAAGAAAAGGAGGAGATTTTTGAGAGAGACATGCAGAAAATGGAGGCACAGGCAAGAGAGAGACCAGATGACCCAGCGATTAAAATCCTGGGTTTAACCATCTGTAACAAAGACTGTAGTGAAAGAAACTGGGATCTTAAACTCGGTGAGGTTAA
>NC_048415.1:28343148-28349489 GCF_013103735.1 Etheostoma cragini
TTTGGAAAATGGCTGCAATGAAACAAAGAGTGAAAAATTTAAAGGGGTCTGAATACTTTCCGTACCCACTGTAATTGTAATAAATCAAACATTTATACAAACACCCATATATAAACATATATTCTTTAACTTAAAATTATATGTCAGTTGGAGAAAAATAGAATTACTCGACTTTTGCTGAAAGAAGTCATAGAGGCTAGTTTTGAGTATTTATAATATATTTTTAAGAGCAAAACTATGAACATCAACATACCGGCATGTTTTCCGTTAAAAGGAGGCAGATGATACGACGGCGGCGCCGCAATCTTCTCATCCTCGCGAAAAAAAGAGGGCAGATACAAGCAATAAACACAATCAAATTCATCTTCATGAACAAATCAAAAATTTATTTTTCGCGGGCGACAATAGGTGGCGGGAATGCTCGGTTTGTGTGGAAATCACTATTTCACAGAAGAAGAAGGAGGAGGAGGGTTGAGCTGTGATCGTCATTTCCGGTAAGTATATCAATGAAGTGCGCGATTTGAGACAACACTCAACAGTCAAATTTTACGCACTGTGCAAGTAAGTACGTAGTGTACAAAGTGCACTTCACTTAAGGCAATAACGGAAGTGCGCGATTTGAGACACAGCCTAGAATCCTGGTCCTGATGACCTCATCAGGAGCAGGATTCCAGATTGGCCGATCTGAGCTTTCATTTTCTCAAAGGCAAAGCACAATACAATTTCTAGCCACTGGGGGACCATAGGCAGGCTGGGTGAACACATATTAATGTAAAAAAACCTTATGAAGTGAAATGTCCATACCATAGGTCCTTTAACTATTATCTTTTGACATACTTTGACTTTAGAGAAAGCAAGTTAAAATAAATTCTTTATTTAGACATATAGGTTGTAAAGTGTCAAGTGTATGTTTCCAAAATGCTTTCCTGGGTGGGCGTCAGATTTTCTTGATTCCCTAGAACCTCAGCGATGCAGGGGAGCCATTATTGGCTTGCTTGTAGTGCCTTGCCATTGCGTTGACGTTTGGTTTGGCATATATAAGCCAGTCCACAAGGACACTTTAGAAGGTACACTACGTGCATACGGTTTCAGTTGATAAATGAAGAGATGGGGTATTTCTTGCCAGTGAGGTATGGGATATGAGAATTGTTTTGCATTGGTCGAGTTAGAACATTGTGCTCAGTGACCACATTTATAGAAACCCAGGAGTGGGCTGGGAGGCCAAGTGGTCAGGGGTGGGTTGGTCATGTCTGAGTGGACCAATCCGTCACGATGTTGTGGGCACGCCTGAAAATAAACCTGGGCAGCTTAGCGCAGATGTCTGTGAGTCTAGGATCACTCTTCAGAGCATGCAAATGCTTGTGAATAACATTTTTCATTCCTCTTGCTGCTGGAATATCGCAGGTATAAGAAAATACTCTGGATGTTATGTTTGACTTAGGTCTTTAATAATGAGGCACAATATTTATTTAGACCCTTATCCCATGCTTTTGTAATTTTTTAACCTTAAGATTTAAGACGTAAGATTTAACCTTGTTCCAAACGATGTCCTAGATGCTTTTGACATAAAATCAATTGTGGTGCTACAATTTCTTCTGACTTGCAGGAACTGGCTCACTGGTATACTTGGGACTAGAGGAGGTGAGTGCATGCTGTCCGCTCTTAACAGGGTGTTAAATGTTGTGTTGTTAGCTAAGCTGGACCAATTTTTAATTTAATATCAATTTTATTTTATTTATGGTATCAATTCATAACAGGAGTTATCTCAAGACACTTTACAGATAGAGTAGGTAGAGTAAATTACCGAATTTAAAAGGACCCAACAGTTCTAGTAGTTTCCCCCAAAACAAGCAACAGTGCAACAGTGGCAAGGAAAAACTCCCCTTTGGGAAGAAACCTCGGACAGACCCAGGCTCTTGGTAGGCGGTGTCTGACGACCGGTTGGGGTTACCAGAGAATATCTCAGTTAAAGCAGTTGAATGAGGCTATGTTCATACTTGACATCTTTTGTTAAGCTGCCAGCATCTGTTTTACATTATAATCCTATAGAGTAAACCGTGATTTTACTAACGTCCCCCAATTTTTGTTTAACTTTTCTAAAAAAAAAAAACACCCTGCGCAAAGCACTTTTTGGGACAGCTGACCCATGACAAGCGTAGTAGCCAGACCTGTTGTTTTCATAACACCAAGAAAAAATGGAGTCGGAGCACAGCATCCCTCATTGTTCTCTGTGAGCTTTGCTGGAAGTGAGATAATGTAGTGTTTATATGGAGTTACCACTGCACTGGACCTTTAAATGCTACATTGCTTGTAAGAAATATCCAAAGTTAGACAAGAACCAACTATGAAAGTGACCGACCCATGCACCAGTCAACCTAGAGGAAACACTGATTACAAATCCTGATTCTCAAACAACATATTGTACAGTACAGCTTTCCTTGTAAAGAAGTCCATAAATAACAGTATGTTGCAATATGTACAGTACATGACTTGAAATGAAATAAAACAGGAAATGTGATTTTGGAGCATGGCACTGATGTTCAACACTTCAAGTTTAGTTTAAAGGTTATTAAGCTAATGCTATGGTATGCATGCTGGACTTTCCCCTAATAGACAAAAGCATATTTATGCATTTGACTGCTTTTGATTCAATTAAGATTTTGTTTTCCTCCTAAAGCCAGTGCTGTAGATTTCACCCTCCACTACCTATTATCTTGAGGTTGTGAGGATGCCTTGAGGGCGGATATACATCATGAAGCTATCTCGCACTAATTAAGCTCAAAGTTGCCGTCCTAGCCAGAAGTTCCAAATTTGAGTGGGCCGACTTAGCGCAGGCTAAATCTCTGTTTCCACCCCAAGGCAGTACAACAAACATCAATACTGCATTTTTAATGGAGGTAAATGGGGCATGCATAATTTGTAAGCTCTGTGATGTGCATGTGTTGCTTGTGTAGAGGCATAATCCATATTGCAGTGTGTCAAGCTGAGTCTAAATAATACTATTCGTCTTATAGGCTGCAGATGGTGATTATCTATTCCCAAATGTGTCAAAACTGGACAATCACTGCGGTGACAAACTGTTGGTGTCTTTAAAGATAACACTTTTCCTCAGCCTATGATGCACACAGACGACTGACAGGTGTGTGCATTTTCAGCGAGCAGGAGTTTTCCTTCCAATTAGGAGCTAAAGATAAAACTTAGTGGTGTTAAAAGTGGTGGCCCATAGCAAACTCAGCAGATTATCCAAATAAATCCATTCACAGCTGAGAAACAAGGTGTGACTGTGCCTTGCATGAATTAGAGTGGCTCCTATGCCCTTCAGTGAGCATGTACATTAGCATAAAACCCGTCTGAAAACTGAAGGTCACCAGCAGGCAAAATGAGAGCAGAGGAAGTTTTAAAAAAAAAAAAGGGGAAAAAATTGGTGTTTTGGCTTGGGTACCTCTTCTGCTTTGGTCTGCTCAAAGGCAAACTCCATGGTGGGCACAGCCAGTTGGTTGGCGAAGAAATTCACATCTCCAGGCAACTGCAGTGAGCTGACGTTGGGTCCCGGGCAGTTCCCACCACGAATGCAACTCAGCAACTGTCTCTAAGAGAAAGGACAAAAGATGAAGAGAAATAAAAACACAGTGGGATAAGAGAAATTCACTGGTGGAAAGAGAACAAAGATACAGACAGGGGTTGGTAAAATATAAAGGCACAGAGGTAAACAAGTTGCTGCCTTGTTCATTAATTAAATGAGTTCTAGATAAATCTTAGCTTCTGTCTGGGACTGTTGCATTAATGGTTCCTTTTAACACTTTAAATGCCTGAAATATCAGCTTATGGTTCATGTATTGCTGACTCTATAGATTTATAATAGCAAAAGAACAATGCATTGTTTGATAGCATGTGTTTATTGCTTGTATTAGCATGTAAATTAAACTAACAACAGAACAAAAACTTCACCTTGAGATTAGTATTCTTCTCAACAAATTGTAGATACCCCAATTAAGATCCTGGTGTTTTTTTACTATGTCTGTGTGTGCAAGTGTGTTGGTGTACTGGAAAGTATTATATCTACAGAAAAAAAGACATCATTTTCAAATCTTGTTAACATTTTCACAGATCTGATGTAACTAAAATATAAGTCATTGAGTTATTACAGTTCGATAACTGGATCATCTTTATTCAGTTGCAGCCCTTTGTTTAGGATTGCGTTTCATGTAACAAATGGCAGCTCACAGCTGTGTGGCAGCTGTGTAGCAGAAGATTTTTTAGATTAAGTGTGACAGAAGCCGAGTGAAACTGTGTAAACTATAACCATGCAGATGGTTAAAAAGTGTCTTAAATCAGACATGTATCTCCAAACTACTGTGCAGAGTGGCATCAGTCGGAGCATTACGCTCTAATTACAACAAAATAAAAACAAATGTTAAAGCATGATGCTCCAAAACATTGAAACATGCTGGGCTGCATATAGCACTATAAAGATGGCCATACTCCCATATAAACACTAGAACATACTGTATTAAAACTGCACAGAGGACATGCTGGGAAACGTTAAATTTGTTTAGCTTGGGACGACCTCTAACTCACCCAGTCAGAGTGTCAAGCCCATGAAGGCTGAGTCCTTTGCAGTGGCCTAGGTTCGGGTCTGACCTGCGGCCCTTCTCTCTCCTATCTTTCCTGTTTTTCCACTGTCACTATATAATAAAGGGAAAATATGCCCCAAAAAATAATCTATGCTTTTGAGAAGTTTTGTTGGTCTACTATACAATCTAACAAATATGAATGACAAACATCAGATGGTTTTGAATAAACACTATTTTGTGAATAGAGAAATCCCTCTTCCAGGTAAAGTGTAATACAGTCACAAGAAGTAGTGGTGACTACACACACAGTGAAGTTCGAAAGTTTGGGCACCCGAGGTAAACATTTGTATTAATGTGCATAAAGAAGCCAAGAAAAGAGGTAAAAATCTCCAAAAGGCATTAAATGACAGATTAGACATTCATATTATACGTCAAAAAAAGTTAGATTTTATTTCCATCATTTACACTTTCAAAATAACAGAAAGAAAAAAAATGGCGTCTGCAAAAGTGCGGGCACGCTGCAGAGTTAATAACTTGTACCCCCCTCTTTGGCAAGTATCACAGCTTGGAAACGCTTCTTGTAGCCAGCCAAGAGTCTTTTGATTCTTGTTTGGTATCTTCACCCATTCTTCTTTCCAAAACACGACACATACGTTGAGACCAGAAGATTGTTAAGGCCATGGCTAAACCTTCAGTTTACGCCTCTTTATGTAATCCACCATGGATTTTGAGATGTGTTTAGGATCATTATCCATTTGTAGAAGCTATCCCTTATTTAATCAATTTTTCCTTCTACTCGTGTAATGTTCCCTGTTCCACTGGCTGCAATACGACCCCAAAGAATGATTGATCAACTCCCATGCTTAACAGTTGGACAGAGGTTATTTTCAGTAAATTCTGTGCCCTTTCTTCTCCAAACGTACGTTTTGCTAAATTTTAATGTCATTGGTCCACAGAACTTGTTTCAACAATGCATCAGGCTTGTTAATATGTTAATTTGCAAACTTCAAATGCTGATTTTTGTGGTGAGGACGTAGAAGAAGTAATCTTCTGATGACTCTTCCATAAAGACCATATTTGTACAAGTATCTCTTTTAAGTGGAATGGTGTTCCACAACTGCCAGGTCTTTCTGGATGGATTGTGCAGTTAAACGTGGGTTTGGACTTGCTTTTCTCACAATCCTGCAAGCTTTTCTGTCTATTTTTCTTGGTCTTCCAGATCTTGCTTTAAGTTCCACTGTTCCTAAGGACTGCCATTTCTTAATTACATTCCAAACAGAGGATATTGGCATCTGAAAACGCTTTGCTATCTTCTTATAGCCTTCCATATGAGCCTGGCCGTAAACGGCTGTGGCTCAGTGGTAGAGTGGTTGCCTGCCAATCGGAAGGTTGGTGGTTCGATCCCCGCCCCTGCAGTCATTGTCAAAGTGTCCTTGGGCAAGACACTGAACCCCGATTTGCCCCCGGTGGTGCGCATTGGAGTGTGAATGTGTGTGAATTTTTATCTGATGAGCAGGTGGCACCTTGTACGGCAGCCCCGGCCCTAGTCTATGAGTGTGTATGAATTGTGAATGTTTCCTGTTGATGTAAAAGCGCTTTGAGCAGTTGTTAAGACTGGAAAAGCGCTATATAAATACAGCACATTTACATTCTCCTGCTTTGTGAGCATCAACTATTTTCAGTCTCAGCTTTCTAGACAACTGCTTAGAAGAACCCATGGTGCTGATTGTTGGGGCAAGGTCAGATGAGTCTGGGCATTTAAAACCT
>NC_048415.1:28349589-28350776 GCF_013103735.1 Etheostoma cragini
AACTGCAGCATGTTTTAGGGGGTAAAAATTTAGGCGAGAAAATCATATATTTTCCAGTGAATTTCAACAGGTTTTAAGCGTTGTTTAACCACCAATATGTGAAGGGGACAAAGACAACCAACCACCAGTAATGAACTCGAATTTGTTTTTCTTTTCTCCGTTGAGCTATGGTGGCTACACATGTAACAAAGGCTAATCATCCAACACTTTTTAGTTATTTAAGTTTCCTGTGTGGGAATTAAAACACTATGGGCTTCACATACAGCAATTTGTTTGAATTCCACAGCAATAGGCTGCTGTAACAAAATAGAAAGCTGGATACCAAAAACAATATTGTGATAAGTCTGTCCTCTGCAAGCAAGTTCCCTGTTATGAATCTCAATCAACTTTTAAATTGTGCACACATGAACAAGCATTTATTGCCACCCTGTTAACTCCCACAATTAGCCATAAGTGGGTAATGAAATGCCCTTCATGAATATTGATATGCAGTTAAATGTTTTTGTCCTTCCAGTTTTTTTGGTAGAGTAAATGGAAAAGTGTGAGATTAAAAAGATACGTTTTGCGGCTCTGAGGTACATGCTGGCAGGTGCCAAGGTTAAAGGTATTATTTACTATTCTTCATTCAGTTAGTTAGAGTGGGAATGTGTTGCAGCGGCGACCAATGTTCAGAGAGCAACATCTTTTAGAAAAACTAAAATAGAAAAGGTTGACAGCAGTGTGTCAATGACAGTGGCTTGGATGATTGGACACCAGAATTCTCTCCCCTTGACGGACCTTGATAAAAGGAAACTAATTAAATGGAATGTGACAGAAGAACATGGTGACTTCAGGCGGGATCAGCAGATGTGGACAGTTGAGATAAGACTCTTATTGATTGATGGTTGCTTTCTATTTCCTTTCACTAACCACGCTGGTCACAAGAAACAAACTGATACATAAACCAGATCCCACATACAAATGTGCCTTTTGCTTTTTGTGAGAGTCACTTACGGGTCATCAACTAAATGTCCCTACGGAATATTTAAGCTACATTTTGGGTAAACTGCCTACATCTGCTTAAAGAAACAAACAAATTACTCAGCTCCAGATGTCCCTCAAGACTCTGCAATGGTTAAAGGACATGCAAATATAATCACATCAATTTATCATTTTTATAAATCCCATCAAATGTGTGGAAAGATGTG
>NC_048415.1:28350876-28404707 GCF_013103735.1 Etheostoma cragini
CGATCAAAACCGAGAAATGATGCATGATCCCAATTTCGAACCACCAGTGGTACATTGAACGCAAAACAGGTTAAATTAAAAAAGAGCACAAAATGAGACTTAGCAACAAGAATCGCTTGTTAATAGCTAAGGCCATGAAGTGAAATTTACATAATTTATTTAAAGTGTAATAACAATAATGTCATTTAACAGTCATTTGCTTTTAAACAACAAAAAGAAGAACCAAGAGATAGCAGAAGGGTCATTTACAACAGCAGCTTGAATTTCTAGAGGTGTACTTGAATGCACCATGAGTTCACAAGATGCAAGTGATCATCTCCGACTCAGGCGGTAATGCTGCCACATGTTATGTGTTTAAGCTAGCCAATAGCTAACAATAGGCTAACTTGACTTGCTGCGAAGTGTAATGTTAACTAGCATCACATGCAATCACGCATCTGTTGCCCTAGTAATGAGGCGAAATGAGGCACCAAAATCTGCATTGCATTCCAGTCTGGTAACATATTGACACTGGGTTTCAGTACACAATTTAAAAAAATCTGTGGCAGAATATATTACAGTAAAGGATAAACTGTTTGATTCATTCTTGGGTAAATTTCCAATGAGGAACTGACTACTTAACAAGAAGGATAGCGTAACGCAAGACAAGGCAAGCCCACACAGTCCATAGCAAGTAAACCATTTAATAAGTTAGTACCTGTTGTTAGAAAATTCCTGGGAAATGAGTCGTCTTTTCCTGGGAAATGAGTCGTCTTTACCCGGGATCTGATTCATTTAATTTTCGGGAATAAAATTAAACCCTACTCCCTACCATTGTTACTCTTTATCACTTTTACTAAGCCACTGTAATTAATCTGTTAAATTCTATTATTCAAAAACTCTCATCAGTTTTAATTGCTATGACATGACCTTGGGCGCCCCTTTTTTAAATATCCACAATCACGTCATCTAATTGAATGGAGCGGTTGTGAACAAAAACCTCATCTGTCCAAAACTGTTGCTTTTCAGGAAATTAAAGAAAGTCTAATTTAAAAACGTTAAATTGAGCTACTTACCTTTGAAAAAGCCAAAGGAAATCGCCTTTTCACTGATAAAATATTTGCTAAAACCACAGACAAACGTAAAATAAGGGGGACCAATAGCATTGATGTTTGAAGAAAAAAAAGATGAAACGTGGAAATAAAGGATTTCTGCCAGACAGTGACAACATATTTGTTGTGCCTCATTAAACATTTGGAACATTGTGAACTGAACCCTGCTTGCTCTGAGCGTCTAATAGGCTAAAACAGCAAGTCCCCAGGAACAGCGCCATGCTTTAGTACAAACATGGGCATTGCTGCCAACGGTGGAATTGCAACGTTTTTACAAATTTTACAAAAAGATACATCTTTACTGTACATGAATTAATAAATGTTTTTGAGTTACATCAACTTACCAGTCTGAACACTTAAATAGTCCTTTCTTAAATCCTGTCACATCCAGTTTCCATTGTTAATTTCTGTTTTGTTTGTTTCACCTGGGCTTTGTGGTGTCCGAGAGAAGTTCCGGATGGATCCTGAGAAGGTGAAGGCGGTTGCTGAGTGGCCCATACCCAGACACCAGACATTTCAGTACTGTGGCTGACCGACTTTATGATCTAACCTCTATCAAAGTGCCATTCCAGTGGTCTCCATCAGCACATCCGACTTTCGTTTATCAGAGAAGTTTCTCCACTGGTCTTTGCTGCGTGGTCTAAGCAACTGTTGTGGATGGAGTATGCCCACAACACCCTGCCCTGCTCATCCATCAGACTACACCCCTACCAGTGTGCCTATGGCTATCAACCTCCGCTGTTTCCTGGTCTTGAGAGAAAGGTAGGGGTCCCCTCTTATCACACACCACACTTATCAAGTGGGACAGAGGGTGTGGTTGGCTACCAAGGACCTTCCTCTTCATGTTGAATGTGTTAAGTTTGCTCCTTGTTTTGTGGGCCTTTTCCCCATATTAAAAGGTATTAACGCTGTGGCTCTGAGGTTGAATCCTCCCAGGTCCATGAGAATCCATCCCACATTTCATGTGACCAAGGTCAAGCAGCAAGGTCAAGCCTATAAAAGAGAGTGTTTTGGGCTGTATGCCACAACTCATCCCCCTCCTCCTCGTCTCATTGATTGGGGGTCCCGTCTACACCGTCCACAAGCTTCTGTCATTCAGGAGTAGGGGGTGTGGATACCAGTATCCGGTGGACTGGGAGGGGTATGGTCCAGAAAAGATGTCATTGGTCCGCTAATAACTGGATCCTATCCTGAATTTCCATCAACAGCATCCGGAGGAACCTGGGCCGTCCGGTGTTGGCCTTAGAGGGAGGGTACTGTCATATTCAGTTCCCGTTCTTAGTTTATGTTTTACTGACTTCTTGTTTTTTTTGGATAATCACAGTTTATCTCTGTTTCAGGTCACTTGTTTTCCTGTCTTTGTCTACCTTCCCACCTGTGTGACTGCCCCTCCTTCCATAACATTTGTCACCTGTGTGTAATCGTCTTCCCCTGTCCCAGTGTATATATACTCACCTTGTGTATTTTGTCAATTGCCAGATTGTTGTAGTCCCTCGTGTGTCTCACTCTTTTTCTAGAGTTTGTTTCCCAGTGTTTCTGTAGCTCACTAGCTTGTATTTTTGACCACGTCTTCTGTCTGCCGTTTTTGTAGCTTTGCCTGGATTGTTCTCTTGACAATAAAGCTCGATTACCTTTTTACTCTTTGTTGAACCGTGACAAATGTGTATGTTTTACAAGTTGTAACATGCACTAATAGACAAATCCAGAGTTACATAAAGAGGCACAATGAAAGTGCATAGTGAACGCGAGCAGACCCACAGGATTGCGCCCTGCACTACTGTAGCTGAAACAATGAATAGAATGGCTGTAAATCATCATATGTTTTATCTTATAGTCAGGGGTTGTGAAGAAAGCAGAGGGAGGGATGTTTTTTGATCATGCAAAACCAAACATGCAATAATCAAATTCCTCTTCCAATACCATGTATCCTGTGCCACTTAACCAGCAATGCCAAAACACTTATGCACATCAATATTAAATGGAAAATAATCTCAAACTGAAATAGCACAACCTGCTGTACACAGCGTGTTTAAGCTGGAGAGCAGAGTTAACTCTGTGGCGAAAACAAAATAGTTTTACCCAGGAAACTCGTGCTTGTTCCATGAAATTATTTTGATCCAAATCCGATGTTTTTCCTAAATTTAACGTGTAAAAAAACAACAACAACAAAAAACCACTTAACTGTCATGCCGCATAAAGCTCACTTTTTCTGGCTTAACTAAACTACCACGGCCCCTGAAAGGACCGTCATCTGGTGGTGCCTTTAGCCTTCCTGCAATAACCTATTGGCGGCTAAACAGCTGTTTCTGATAGCTAGCGTCCCAGCGTTCTGTATTGTCTAAATACAACCAGCAACTGCCGCTTGGCTTATGTTATTCCATGGCACTGTAAACCGTTTACAGCACCCTGATAATAACACATCTGAGGGGTGTATGCTGTAAAGCCTGCAATGTGGATGACGTTGTAACATTATTAACATCTTTGTTCCCATACTGCCAGCTTTCGGCTAGTAGTTAGTGGTAGCTAGCAGCACTACATAACAATTCCACTTTCTTGGTTCTCTTAATACATCCAGGGATTTATTTTAATAAGTATTTAAACAGGGTGCTGTTGATGGGTGATCCAGCTATACAACAGATGATAATGGCCCACTTAGTCAACTAGGTTGTAGAGTATGGTCCTACCACCTCATATGTTTGACTACAGTTGTGAGTGACTGTATTTGCTATGCGTGAAATTCACTTTGATTTACACATTTTATTTTGCATTTGAACACAAGCCTGCCATTTAGCTGACCACGTGGAATTCTCCTAGTACTCCCAATGGACAGTACCGATCTGCAACAGCCTAACGTTTAAGCATTTAAATTTAAAAAGTAGTTCTTCTGGTTTCCAACAAGATACTTAATTTCTAAATACTAAAACCTAGTAATATCCAAATGAAGCTTTATGAAGTATTTTGTTGGCACTTTTTGTTCAACAAACAGTTGAAAGCACACTGGTCTGTCATTCCAAGAGCTTTCCTTTTAAATAGCGACATCTAGTTGGGTCAACAAATTCAACTAATTGTTCATGAAGCTTCATTTGGACAACAATAATGAAAATATGCTTGTTCTCTAAATTGTGCAGTCCTTGCTATATCCCATTTGGCCTGCAAATGTCTCGAATTCCCCAGGAGAGAATGTGGCTTGGGAAAAGGACGTCTGTGCTACTTTGGTAAATCTGGTAACCCTGTGATCCAGACCCAGAAAAGTTTATGGGAAATGAATAGATAGATGAATGAAGATCTGAAATAAACAATGAATAACAGTATTCAATTATACCTACTGAATACTGATAACTTAATGATTACTTGGAATATTTGTTGTGTTCATGTAGTGTATATTTTGGAGGAAAAATGATCCGAAACGTACAGAGAGGGCTTTGGTTTGTGAACCATGCTGGGACACAACCTATCTATAAACAGATCCTTTTGGCTGCCATCATGTGTCCTCTGTACCAAAGGAAAATAAATGTTAATTTGCTCTCAGGTGAAATTCTAGCTTACCCTCCCACCCTTGTTTTTATCAAAGTTACATTTTAGAAAATTTGTAGCTGGTTTTATGTGACTTGAGGTTATGGTATTACTCAACACATTCAATGCCTGCGCAGTCTTTGTATTACATCAATAAAGACATCAAGGAAAAGAAAAAAATACCTTATTTAAAGTCACAAAGTAGTAGTATTTATAGAGATTGACTATCATTCCATCTGCTAGAGAGAAGATTTAAAGTGAGGCCATGTACGTTGTCTCTCCCTTTCCTTTCTTACAACCAGACACGGTGCATTAAAGAGTGTCGGAGGGGGAAAAGAGAAACAGAGACAGTTAAAATAAAAGTAGAGTCTTTAAGAGTGAATAATAAAAGAGCAAGGTGTAGAAAAAGAGGGATGCAATAGAAGGACAGAGAGAATAAGCAAGTGAGCAGGGAGAGAAAGAGTGAGTGAGAGAGAGAGCAGAGAGAATGGATCAGTTCAGCCTGTGGTGCCACACCAGGAATCAATATTTAATTTCTTTGTCTGCTATGATAAGGAGAGAGTGAAATCATTTTGAGATATTGGCTTACCACTCAATACCACTCAATCTACAAAATCACTTGTGCTACACAGAATTGCTTGTTGGACTTTGACGTAAAAACTTGAAACTAGATAATCTTCTGAAGCGAGTATATTGAGGCTATTTTTGCTTGACAGAGGCTGTGTTAACAGTTCATATTTGTTTTGATTTTAGAATAAAAAGACAATATAGAAACAAAGCAGTGCATGTCCCCAGGCCAAGGCAACAACACATTGATGGGCTCACTCATAAAACCTTTTTTACTTGATTGACATATTGTTTTCCTCGAGGTTATAAGGTGGTTGATGTTTTTTTTAACCATGTCTTCACCATTGTTAACGTCCTATTTCCAGGACTGTTAATAAAATCATTCCTTCCACTTTTCACAAAAAATATGTGGCTCAAATATTTTGTACACTCAGCATGCGTCAGCATTATGACACATCAAATAAGCGGAGGGTGGCAGAGAGTGGGGGTGTACCGTATTTAGAATGCAACCCTCAACAACAAAAAAGTGACAAATGACAAAAACAACTTTGCATTATGTGTGTGATGATAATACTAATTCTGTTCAAGACCTGTGGTCTTTGGAACAGCCATTTGCAGCTGTTGAGCTTATATGCCTGTCCCAGCCATCCAGAAATGAGTGACTGGGACATTAAAGAGACAAAGAAATACAGGGAGAATGGAAGGATGGGAGGATGGGATAGAGTGGGAGACCTGGTGAATGATACCCTAACACAAAAACATTAAATATTTGTATATACTTGGAATTCTAATAAAAGGCTTGTTTAAAGCTTTAGTGTGTAACTCTTTTATGTTAATGAACGTCTATTACATTCAGCTTAAACAAACATAATTCAGCTCTGCAAACCTCTCTCTTTATTTCTAAGTATGTTCAGAAACTCGTCCGCTGACTTTCGCGCACAGAAAATTGACTACCTCTTCAAAAGAGTCTATCATGTGTTTTTAATTCTCTGTGTCCTTCTTGACTACTAGCAACTGTGAGGGGGAGGTATGGGGGTGGTGCGCGATCACGGAAGACTTGTATCATGTGGACGCGCCAACAGTTTTGTTGTCATTACTTAGAATTCCTCATGGAGGACACAAAAACTACGCACTATAGCTTTAAAGTTTTGTTCCCCGATGCATGTGCACAACTTTGCAATGACACAATTGGTTAAAACACAACTTCAAATGTAGGCCAAAAAATAACCATAGAGTTAAATCAACACTGCTCTGACAGTTTTCCATTCCACTATTACCCGGGTAGTCAGGTTAGTTGACCCACTTGGCTGTGTTCTGTGCCAGAGGACCAAATGTGAGCTGGCTCTGGCCCATATACAATATTTCACTGTTTGTATGAGTGCAAACAGTGTATGGGCCCGATGTGGGCTGACAACCGACAAATGTAAACCAGAGCAGGCTTCTAAATTTGAACAGTTCTGGCAAAGCATTTATCTATCACATGCCATTCATAATTTATATGACAACCAGGCCTTCTGGATTTAGGACAGTGTGAGGCCAGCAAATGCAGGCGACCTTGGCAGTAGATGCCAACAGTCAAACAGAAAGTTGACATCAAATTTTCCGATTTGATATGATACGCATTTTTACCAGCAGACATTTTGACGTGTCATAGTAAGTAATTACAGCAATGATGGCTTTCTTTAATTTAAGTGTACTAGTAAGTCATGAAAGTGTGACAGTAAGTCGGCATGCACAATACCTGGACTCTGAAACTACAGAAGCTAAATGGAATTTGGCCAACATCCATTTCATTATGTGTACTTGTGCTTTTCTACTGTGACAAAGGCGTCTATCAATAACTCATTCAAGTCACAGAGCTGGTATCCATAAAATTATTTTTAAAGTAGTTCTTCTTGTAATGTTATTTTATTAGTTTTTTCTTGTATGTTCTGTATAGGTGTTGTGTCTTCTACCTTCTTGCTGTAACACAGCAATTTCCCAGTTTGGGATCAATAAAGTCCATCTTTCTACCTATTTCCGTCTCTCGCTTGTGGGACCAGGTTGACATTGTGAATCAGTCAACACACTTTAAATGTCAATATGACAACTCTGACTACTCCATTTGCAACAACACCACCTTGGTGGAGCTCATAACTGGAGGTGATGAAAACGCCTACAGGGATGATTAGAAGCAACTGACAAAGTCATGTAGTAGAAATCACTCTTAACACAAAAAAACCCTCTCCACACAGTCACCATTGATGTCCCCCCTTTTTAATTCCTGGGGACTTACATCTCTAAGGACTTCACATGGGCAGCGAACACAACAGAGGTGGTGAAGAACGCCCAGCAGCAACTCCACTTCTTAAGGATTCTGAGAAGAAACCGACTGGAGGAGAGGCTGCTGTTAGTCTCGCTTTGTCAGACCATCCACAAGCTGCGGCGCTGATGAGGGATTGGCTTGTCCACATGCAGTGGTGCTCAGAAGTTGACATGCCCATGCTTAAATTGACTAAAAAAAGGAACAAAAAAATCATGTTTTGGAAATGTATCTTAATTCCTTGATTAAAAAATGAGGTCAAATCTAACCTTTAAGGACACCAATTTTCTTTGTGAATGAATAATGTATCGTAAATAAATAAATGTTCTTCCTTAAAATAGAGGGGGCATAATTACACCACTATGCTAAATTCCCATAGAGGCAGGCAGAATATTATTATTAAAAGCTGAAGAGCAGATTACAATAGTCCTCAGAAATCCACAAAGTTCAAAATTTCAACACAAAGAAAGTGGAAGAAAACAGACATTGGCAAAAATTACATGAATGCTGCGGAATTTCCTGCAGCACCGGCGCAATCCCAGAAGTGGAATGTCAAGGATACAGACTCAGCTGCTAGTGATCTTCTACTGCTCCAACATTGAAAGAGTGCTGGCATACTCAATCACCATATGGTACCCTGGCTGCACATGTGATATGGTCTACAAAAAGGACAATAGGCTTCCCCCTACTCTCTGTTGATGCCGATGCCAGCTCTCATTGCCTCTCCAGATCAATAAAGATTATCAACGACCACTCTCCACCCATGACATCACCTGCTCTGCCAGGAAGCAGGCTTAGACTATTAATCTGAGCCTGTCAGTGGCAAAATAACCACTTTTGTGAAGGTAAATACAAGCTGGACAATTGCCCTATTGACCTAAATTGTAGCTTGTTTCGCCGCTTTCGACTGTAGTGATCTTGCTTATTACTGGACCAATGTCAATGATTGTTATCAGTCACTTAGATACAACACATAGCTAAATAGGGTAAAAGAAGACTTCTTAAAGGGTAACTACCGTGTGAATAAAATTACTATGTACTAATTTCTTAACAGAACTTCCTTATTTTACTGACAACTTCCTGCATGACATGAAATTAACTAAAAGGCTATATCTAAACTTGCAGCAGGTGTCACTATTTATCAGACAACCTGTAGATAATCTTTCATATTAGTGCAAATTTGGAAATTGTTGGGTTTCTGTAAATAATATCATGGAGTCCGGTCTAGACCTGCTCTTATAATGAAAAGCGCAATGACATAACTGTTGTTGTGATTTGGTGCTATATAAATAAAATTGAATAGAAATATAGAAAAGACAGAACAAACATTTAATGGAAATCATGATTACATCAGTAAAACAACCAATGATAATTAATAATGTACTGGATACATTTAATAATGTAGCCCTTAAGGTAAGCGATTAATGCATAATATACTTAAAAATAAACTATCCTTTTTTTATTACCCACATGCTGTATAATGCCTTTGTCCAATCACAGGAAATAAATCCTCTGTGCTTTTCTGTCTTGGTCAAATGATTGGTGACTGGGTTAAAAGTCAACCTTGCAGATGATTGTCCCCAGAGAAACAGTGAATAGGCATTGATTAATCCTAGCTAAAAACCAATAATGTATATTCCAGTGCCAAAGGCAATACACAAATTAGGCTATAATCTGTCTTTAATTGTTTTGGGGCCATCTATTAGGTAGAAATGAATCTCAAGAAGGCTCTGACTTTACATGCCTCAGACCATCACAGTCTTACATGCAGACCAGGCTAGTTACAATCTACCGTTAGAAAATGCATCATACCACAGAATCTGACGAATGCCACAGCCACAAGTAATGACAAGGCTCATTCTTCACCAAACACATATTTTCATATTCGTTCCTCTACTTATGTTCTGTCGCTGTGATATGAAACTGTGATGGAAAGGCCATGCTGACAGTCGTATAAATACTTTCTGAGGCGGAGGCAGCATCTCCTCATGCTTATGCATATTCATTGAGCCTGCTGCAGTCACACGTTGCCTTCCCTGACAAAACAAGATCTGTGGTAATTCAAACATATTGCCGACAATGTACTATGTCAAACATTACGCCAAGTGTGCTGTCTTGGATGACTGTGTGGCCATAAAGTCAGAGACTCATTCTGGTGATTCATTGTGTCGTTGATTTCTCCTGGTTTTATGTGGGAAAACATATAAATTATATCTATAAATTAGACCTCTTGCATATTCCCTAATGTAGATGATGTTCTTGATTACCATTTATGGTACAATTATAAAGCTGGCCTATTGTCATCCCTTTGTCATGTTTTGAAAGCATGTCATGGTTTCATAATTATATTAAAATATCAGCCGTTATATTTTCAGTCAGCCCATACTTTAGCACCTAGTTCGCAGAAGAGGATTTGTCGCATTAAATACAAAGTGTGTTCAAAAAACAACATATTGGAAACACACAGAGCCCTAATTACGTTGTGTGGATGATATAAATCCTGTATGGGTATTGTTAAATAACCTTTATGTGTGATTTTATAATAGAGTCCTTGCATTAATTTCTGTAAGTCATTTTTTCCGTGGTTTATGGTCCCATGGAAAATTCAGAGTATTTCTATTGTATTAGCCAGTGTATTAGAGAAAGAGGTGTCTAGGACTTAAGTTATACTAGATGGAGATTGTGGAGTTCGACCAATGGAAACAGCTTAAAAGCTCTGATGCCGGATCTCTTCGGGGACAATCACACTCCATGCATAAAGCATGAGCAGCAAAACAAAGAACACATCTTTGGCTGATCCTTAATTGATCTAAACACAGCCTGCTGGTCCCAGAACAATTATAGATATACAGTAGCTCAAACTGAAGAGACAATTACTGTATACTAAAATATATTACTAATTTCATAAGCAAAGACAACAGGAAGAGATGTAGCCTAAATTAATCCATTATTAGAACAGTTTTTTTTATGAAATTTATTTAGTATTTAGTTATTTCTATCTTTACTGTGTCAAAGATATTTTAAGTTACCATTAGTGCAAATGGAACATCCTACTGCTGCTGTTTCATGTTGCTACTTAGAATTTGTATACATTGCCTAACAATAATAATATTTTTAATAATAGAAACCGTTTATTGATGAAGTATTTGCCTTATAGTAAAATACTGTTCAATAAGACTAATTTGGTTGATTTTTGTCCATACAGAAAGTGACTCATGAGAGTAAACCCTAAACCTTTCTCCTAACCAGTGAGCACCATCTGATAGAAGGCCAGGTTCACACTAGATCAGGTGCTGCGGTACAAAAAGGCCAGTCCTCCAATTCATTTGTTTGTGAATACTCAGTTTAGACTGCAGCAGTATGTCTCTGTCAATTAGGAGTCTTAAAGCAAGATTATAGAAGAGGATAATATCGACCCTCAGCCAGCCCCAAGATGGGCCTGTCAGGAACCAGCCCCGAGACGGACCTGTCAGGAACCAGCACCAAGATCGACAATCAGGAGCCATTCCTCTCCTAAGTGATCCCTCCTTGCTCCTCAGAGCAGAAATTTGGAATATGCTGCTTCCATGATGATGGCGGGACAGAACAATTTGCGGGTCAAGCGAGGAGCGATCAAAAAAGGAATTAGGATGTACTCAGAGACAGGGGTTGCAATCTCTTAAATCCTTCCCATAAATACCAAACTGTTATGACATCTACTGTAAACCAACTCTAATACAACTGAGCAAACTCCAATCACTAAACCTTTCCAATTACAACAACAAGTGTTCATTTTTGATTGGGGGAAACTGAAGTCCCATGAATAACATGAAACAAAGTGAGTGAAAGATTTCAAAATCTGATTGACTGTGTGAATCGATAGTGTGTCTGTTTTAGTTGTTTCTAGTCTCTGTTTTCTTCGTTGTCTTATTGTCTGCCCTGCGCTGACATGTTTCACCTGTCTCTTGTTTCTGCCTTGTTAACCTGTGTATTTAGTCTGTGCTTTCTTTGTCTCTTGTCAGATC
This sequence comes from Etheostoma cragini, assembly GCF_013103735.1. Classification (NCBI taxonomy): domain Eukaryota; kingdom Metazoa; phylum Chordata; class Actinopteri; order Perciformes; family Percidae; genus Etheostoma; species Etheostoma cragini. Next base: position 28,362,354 of record NC_048415.1, read on the forward strand.
ACTGTTGTCTATTGCTGGTTCGTCTCTCTAATTGTCCTGTCTAATTCCGGTTAGTTTGTAGGTTTATAGATTTTTAAATTGGTAATTGTAGAGTCAGAATAAAGCATGTTTGTCTTAATTTCGGCCTGAAAGAGTCCAAGCCTCGCATTGCCTGACAAAATCATCAAGTTTTCGCTGCAGAGATCGCTGCAACAGGAGTCAGTAAAACAAGCAAAACAAGCAACAATATCAGTCATTTGGCAATTGTGCACCTTCAATTTACATCCACAAAAGTGTTTGTTTTGCCACTGAAATGCTCAGATTATTGTTCCAAGTATCTGACAACATAACAGAAATGATTCCCACGGAGGTAGACCTTTCTATTAAAGAGTTAAAACATTTTATGTATTTATTTTTTACATAAAAACATTAACAAAATGTATCGCTAAACCCACCAGTCTTCATGTAAATAACAGTAATCTTAGCATCATACAATACAGCTCAATGGTGTTTTAATCCCCCAACGTCGACTTGCAGGCAGCGCTACGATCACTGACTTCAAGGCCTGGAAGGCAAAGTTGGGGGGGCTTCAAACACCAAACACCTACAGTACACTACATTTCAAGGTTGACAGACACAAAAAAACACATAAAAAGCAGTCTTGGTTTGTCTTTCCACTTTTCCAACAATCTGCATTCTGGTTTGATAGAAATTAACACATACTTTTGCGATTTACTTTGTACATGTAGAAAAATATTGGCGCTATACAAGCTAAGAGTATTGTTTATTTAAATGGAATCTGGTTGGTTTAGCAATAGTGATTTCAGAGCTGTCTCTTGTTAAAAAAAAGAGGATTTTAGTCCTTAAAAAGGGTCTTTTTATAGGGATCCTTTCCATAATATAATCAGACACTTAGAATAATAATCTGAGCCTGTCAGTGGAAAAAGCAACACTTTAATTGGACGCAATTGACACTATTGCATTTCATTGTCATCAGTCACTTACACACACAAAAAAAGCATTTGGGTTGAAAAAAAACAAATTTGCAACAAATTGCAAATGGACATTCCACTAGATTTCACTCATTTTGGCCGGATATCTAATACTTTGTGTTAGAATATTAAACTCTGATGGATTTCTGAGGACTGTGGTTAACTTCTCCTCAGATCTCTGCAGGGTAAATCCAGACAGTTAGCTAGACTAGCTGTCCAATCTGAGTTTTCTGTTGCACGATTCAAACAAGTTTTGAATATATAAATGTTCCACCAAAAAAAGTTCTTTCCCGATGCTATTTTACAGCGGCGCCATTGCTCTGTCGGGTGCTTTTCTCCGACCAAGACTATGAGATTGGTTTAAAGGAATGCCAATAAACCAGAGCAGGTTTTTTTGCCCGTCCCGGAAAGCTGTGTGGACTAGCCAGTTATTGGGAGAAAACCGGTTGTTCTATGTAAAATCCAACATTAAGCAACCCCAGATAGCCAAAATGGCTATATTCTTGTTTCATAATGCCTCGAAACAGGCTCCGTCAATCAAAGCATCGGATATTCAACTATTTGGGGTGCAGTGCACATATGGACTTACTCAAAGTTGTGGCCAATGTTAATATAACTATGCAATCTATATTTTAAATGCCGAAGTTGCTGTTATTTCTAATCTGAACCAGACTTTGAAAAAAACTCATGGACAGCAATCCTGCTCTAATCAGCTTTGACTCATTTGAAGGGATTACAACTATGCCTGTTTATTCCTGAAAGGATTGTGCATCAAAATTCTCAGTCTGGCTGACATTGATGCCAGTATGACAGAGACAGGTGGGTGTGGAAGAGAACAGGTTTATAAAGAATAAAGGGGTAGATGATTTGAGAAAAAGCTACCACTAGTGTGTACCACAGGGAAAATGTATCACAATGGGGGATGGTGTGTTTCTACAAGAGACACTTACCCTATGTAACAAATTCAGCTCTTGATTTATCCTGAAATAAGTAGGTCCACCAGTGTGACTAGTGGGAATGTGTTTCATCTGTATAAACTCAAACACCAGTATTTCATTCCACTGTTGGTGATTGGAAAAATCATGTATTTTTTCAATGTTCTAAGCACAAATGGAATTCTATTAACCTCCAGATTTCAAAGATAAATATCTTAAAACCTGAGGAAGAGAAAAAAAAACGCCAAGGGTTTTAGTGGCACTTCAATGTGACAGAACGTGTTTCGGGATGAACAATAGTTAACCAAAGCCACAACCTTACCATAGCATTAACTCCAATGTTTTATTAGCCTATACGTAAATACATTTTGGAACCTCAGTCTCTGGTTCCTCATTCATGCAAACCATTTCACCGACATCCAATTTCAGTAAAGGATTTTAACACGTTTAGCGTTTTAGCGTGTCCTTCACAACATACTTGGCATAAGCATTTACTATAGTATTTACCTGTCTTTAAAGACTTTGTAGAGCATTACCTTTGTTAGATGATAGATTAATTGAAATGTATGTTCTTTACAATACAAATAGATCTCTCAATCAATAAGAAAATTGCCACAAGACATGGTTAGAGCAAACCAAGGTTGCATACAGTATTAATAATACAGTGAGCTCCATATGACAAACATGGGAGGCAGTATGGAATTATATGACAATGACCTGAGGTCTATTGTGAATGGCATCCACCATAGAATGCACTATAAACAACTTGGGTCCCCACACAGAGCTTAACGTTTAAATCACACTACAGTAGCCAACTAGACCTGTAGAATCCACACACACACACACACACACACACACACACACACACACACAAACACAAACACACACAAACAGAGGTCCATAGCCATTTGTTGGAGGGAGGGCAGATGAAGGATTTGCAACTCTGGTCTTTTTTCAGTCTAACAGTGCGCTGTCTGGTGACCATTTGTTTTCAAATTGAGGAACCTGCTACAAGCCACCCACACTCCGACTGGAGACTAGACAAACATACATCTCTGGAACAATACCCAATTAAAGCGCAAGCTCCTCTCCATTTATTTAGTATTCTTTCAGCCAAAGCCTCCCTTGTTTTCTCTTTTGAACCTTTTTTCTTTTTCTTTTGTCTTCTTTTTGTCCATCAACCCCCTGTTGTCCCCCTCTTTGTGTAAATCACCTACAAAGGAAGTATCTAGTTGCATTATAATTGGTTCCCAAGCACCCATTCCAAAACTATCAGTGCAGAAGTATTTCAACTTGGAAGACCAAGCAAAGTTAGATAAGTAGGAAGTATTACAGCCATTGTCCAAACATGATTAACGACATGCTTAGATGTGGTACTAAATATTTGGACGTGGGGTGCTTGCCTGGGGCAGTTTTGAGACTCTTGAGATGATAAATAGAGCAAGCCATAAATACAGCTGCCATCGAATGGACAATTAGGTACAACAAGGCAAGGCGAAACAAGAAGGTAAATGAGAAAGAAAACACTGAGACTTCTTGGGTTAGTACAATGTTACAATGTAGAGCTGTAATAATCCATTTGACGCTTTTTATTTCTTAAAATGCTAAAACCTTTGCTGGATGGAGACATAAAGGTTCTGCCGACAATACTCAAGAGGCTATGTGGAAACATTTGAGCATGCTGCTACAGAGAGTCTCCCACAAGAATGTGTCCCAGCACCAATATCCAATGGTATTACTTTAAGATCTATCTATGTTTGATTTTTAAAACTGTTAGTATGTTTTTTATTGCTTAGTTTTATTGGTAAGGGACAAGTACAGAGAAACATTGACAGTTGCATAGGCAGTGTTCGACATACTTTTAGCGTATTTTAGCTCAAGCTAATTTTAAACGCCTAACCCTTGATGGGTATAAATAGTTCAATAAAACATAAAATGGCCTTACAGTCAAAACACTTGACAGCTTTTGTTTCATTTATGCAGTTAAAACACAGATATATGAAAGTGGAGACAAACAGGTTGTGTTTATAGTTTCTGATTAAAGCTTCAGTAGGTAACTTTTGTAAAAATGTATTTTTTACACATTTGTTAAAACTGTCACTATCTCCTGACAGTAGAATATGAGACAGATAATCTGTAAAAAAATCGGGCCTGTGCTCCTACTGACACTTGCAGAAATACACCGCTCCCGGTAAGAAACAGCCAATCAGAGCCAGAGGACTGTCTTAGCACTGTCAATCACTCTTGTGTACGCGCAGCTCATACCCCTCCCCCGCACAGCGCGTACCGTGCTCAAGCTCAAGATTGTCTGTGTGCTGCAGCTGTAGAAAACAGAAAATAGAAAATTTTTAAATAAGCAATATTTTTACATTAAGTATTCAAAGTTTTAAAAGCACAGCACACAACAGCTATACGCCCCTCAGTATAAATCCCCTTTATTGTCCATGAGGATGTGGAAAGCATCGGTGGCCCTGCTTACTAGCGTGCGCGTTCACGGCATGCACCGTTGTGGGGTGGGAGCTGTGGAGGGAGGGCTGTAGCGCAGCAGAGAGCAAGGGGGAGGAACCTGTAAGGTGTGCTTGTTCAAATCTTTAGGCTAAGTCCACGTTTTCTCAGAACTCCCTACTGCAGCTTTAAGGCCTAGAATAGAAGAACACTTCTGAATTGTTGCAAACATCTATGATTTATTCAGTGATTCAAATAGGTCCAGAGTTGTGCTCATTGATGGCTGTTTCCCCAGTCATTGAAAAACAGAGTCAGTTACTGCATTTCCACTTGTTTACTTTACGCTCAATTTCTGCATAAGGAAACCTGAGTGAAAATGCTTGTAATTCAATAATGCGCTTACCTAAATTGTAGAAGTTGGTGTATCATAAAACAAAAAATGCAACACAGTACAATGGAAACAGACGTAATAAATAATGACGTGCATAAAGCATGTGACTGAAATGTCCACTGCTTCGGCTCCACTAGAGAAACAAATCAATGTGCCAGCATGCAACACATCCTCATGAAAGGTTTGTAAGAAAAACGTATGCGCAACAATTTGTGTGACATCTTGTGAAATTACAACAACAGCCAACGAAGTTTAGCTGACCTGTCACAACTGTTACATTTAAGTAAGTTAAGTTAAGTAACAGTGCTGGATACAGTTAAGTTTAACTGACAAAATAAATGTGAGTCGGATACCCGTGAACATGAAAATGCTGTTTGCAGTTAAGTTTAGTCGACAAAAGTCAACTGTCCGGCACCGACAACAGTTAAGTTTAGGTACAAAAATGACTAGTTAAGATTAGAACGAAGCTTGCAGTTTGGGTTGGAACACCGGTCCCCTTTAGTACTCCCAGGACATGAACACCATTGTAAAATTGTACATACAACTAAGTTGGTCAACAAACCCTAGTTTAAACATCCTAACAGAATCAGGTTTTAGATCCATTTCTGCATCGTCATCGCCCTGGTTGCCTCACAGCAGCTCCAGTAGGGGACCCCGAACTTTCCTTTCCCGGGTCACAATAACCAGCTCTGACTGGGGATGCTGATGCGTTCCCAGGCCACGGCTGAGATACAGTATAATCCCTCCACCTAGTCTGGGTCTTCCCCGAGGCCTCCTCCCAGCTGGACGTGCCTGGAACGCCTGCCTAGAGAGGCGCCAAGAAGGCATCCTCACCAGATGCCCAAACCAACCCAACTGCAACCCCTCCCAACAACGACTATGCCTTGATATCCTGTCCATGAATATCACAAATAGGATTACCAGGTCTGTTCAGCGTCTTCCCCCACCTCAACTCACCACCAGATGGTGATCGGTTGACAGCTCCGCCCTTCTCTTCACCCAAGGATTTAGATATCTGTAGTAGGGATGTAACGATTACCGGTGTAATGGTAACCCACGGTAGAAATTTTGACGGCAACAATTAGCCTTTTCATTTAAATATCCTTATTATTGAGGTGGATTAACACGGTGTGGAAACCCTGTGTTTAATCATTCCCAGCTTGGTCCGAGGCTCCTGAAGTTGCAGCGCAGGCACGTTGCGTTCAGCCAGGAGAAGTGGACAGAATGGAGCGGACTGTTTTCATTATCTTTTTTCTTTTCTTTGTTGAATGACAGTGTTAGGCTACAGTGTCATGGTTTTTACTGCCTCCTTTATCTTGAATAAGTGTTTTGTCTATGATGTGGAAGTTTAGCCCATGTTACAACGTCACATTTATATGGAGAGAGCAAGAGAGATACATTAATAATATTGCTGTTGCTGTGTTTCGTATTGCATAGCTGATAGATGGGCAGATTGTTTAATATTACTTGTGCAGCCACATGTTGATATTCAAGTTGTGTTTGGGCAATTTGCTAGCAATGTGCAATCAAAAGTAAACACACTAACCTGTGGAGCCACATGCTTAGCTATTATTGCTCCGTTATGGATATATGTGCTGTAATAGATATGGCTTATTTGTGTTACTGAGCAACATGTTACATTTTTGTTAATTATTACAGAGAAATTAATGTAATTCATAGTATTGTTTCTTGTTATATGCTGTTGGCTATACTATTTAGTTTTGGTAAATTATGTTCATAGTAAGTTAGATGTTTTATTAATGTGCATTATGATTTGATCTACATCCGACTTCACATGTAACGTCAAATACAACTTCATAGTTAACTTCATGTTGTTGTTGTTCAGTTGTAAATAAATCTTCCTGGATCTCAAAGGCAGACATCGCTGTTTCAAGTTCTTACTGGACACCAACTACAGCAGGCCAGTGTTTCAGTAGACAGTTTTCAGTAGTTTTTAACAGCCTCTTGCCAACATTTTTTTAACATAATAAACATTGTTACACTTTCTGAAAGTATTAAAACATATAGATAGATTATAGCTATAGATTCTCATCGTGAGAGGGAAATCAACTTTCCAGTCTCCTGCCGACTTCATGCCAACTGTGCTAGCCAGGTGACTGCTTAGGTTTTTATAATGTAAACAGATCATTGTAAATAGAAGGAAAAGGTGGAGAAAAAGAGCTCAAGTTAGTCAGACCATCTCTGAGGCCATCTCATGATTATGAGCCGTTCATCGGGATAGTGCAATCAACTCACCAGTTTCCTGCTGAATCTGCTAGCCTGGCCCAGTAAAAGTTTCAAATGTAAACATCAGAGAAAACAGAGGGAAAGGTGAAGATGTCTATCTGCTGTGTCCAATGCCTACGATCCTGATTACGTGGACAAGAAAGCCCATCCCGAAAACCAAATCCATTAAATAATTCTCTTGTGACTGAATTGTTTTATGTCCGAAATGTCTGGAGCCAAGCCAGCTTTCATACACAACACTGTAAAATGTGCAGGTGGATTGATGCCCCATCAATTGAATTGGGCCTATGGAGTAATATGGAGGCAATTACAAATTGCCAATTACCACTCTAGGTAGGAAGATTTTCTTTGAAAAAGTTTTGAGCTAAGTAAGAAATTGTCCTCGGGCAGAAAGCCAATCAATAAGTGTTTTTTTCCCACAGCAGTATATATGGCAGCACCAATATAGCCAACTACATTGGATACATATTAGCGGTAAGATTGACGACTGAACGTAGGGTTTATCTAAACCATATGGCTCAAAAAAGATAGTATGGAGCTTCTGCTACAAGCAAGGAAAGCTTAACACAAAGTCTGACAGAATGAATGAATGCGATAGAAAAGGCGGTAGTTTCATGTATGTACACACAGAGTTCTTTCATTTTTCTGTTAAATATATTTCATGAAAGAAAAAGTTACTTTCTCTTTGTCTCCTTTTTTCCTTCTTCTCTTTAAATGGCTTTGGCAGAGGCTGTCTTTAGCTTCATTACAGCTTAATGCCATAGGTAGACTGGGCCATTCCTACTAATTAATTAGTTTATGGTAGAGCTGGGAAATGAGGGGCCATTGTGGCACACGCTTGACCTCTTGTACCTGCCAAGGTACCCGGCAAGAACATGAATCTTCCCCAAGAATGAGTGATCGAAAGACTCAAATAAAAACACTGCATGGCGTGACATGAAGAGACAAAGAGAGAAGACAGAGAAGAAATAAAAGACAGCTCTTAATGAAGAAAATGAGAGGGTAGAGAGATACAGTGCTTGCTACTGATGAAAGAGGAGATTAAGAGGTGATGGAATGAGAGGGAGCAAGGTTGGGAGAGAGATGTAGTGCTTAAGGGAGAAGAAGAACAAAAAAAGGAGGCGGTGGTGTAGGCGGTGGAAGGACATGAGAGAAAGTGACGATGAGGTGTGTTTTTTTTTTTTCAAAAGGCAAAAGTTTTCAAAGTTTAAAGAGACGGGAAGAGTTGGGGAAAAGATGTCTGCAAAACACCCCCAGGTTGGAATATAGAGACAGTTTGGTAGGCTGAATCATAGAGCTTCTATTCATAATCAGAAGAATGGCCATTGCAGATTGAGTGTGAATGTGAAGTGTGGGATGAGGTGAGAGTGAAGTTAGTTTTATTTAGATTATATTGAGAGTGGCTTCCTCCTTCTCCTCCTCTCACAGAATGGGTGACACACTTTAACAGTCAAAGTCTCGCCATTTCTGGTTATAATGTTTCTTACATAATTAAATTTCTCACAGTATTGTGTTAACTATTGTGTCAATCTGTGAAATGAAAGCAGAGCACAACGAGAGTGTGAGGAGAACATGGGGCCCTAGGGAGCAAAGTGAAGCAAAATTAGGAACATTAGTGGTGCTAAAATGAATCTGGTATGGGTTAAAACGTCTAAATGGGGTCCTAATATTGGGGAAGCACATCTATAAAATCAGGGTCCAAAATGATGTAATATAAATAGATTTTAACAAGTCTACAATTTATTAAAGTTTCTTGACTAGACAATGTAATCATTTAACTACATACTGGGACCCCATGCCCCGCTTATAGACACGCCCCAGAACGTATTTTCTACCTATTGAGCTTTGATTCTTAATTCTTAGTGGTCTGTAGAACAGGCACGTTAGCTTTGACAGCACAGCTGCTGCCCACACCACATCATCATCGTGCATAAAAAAAGATAAAAAATATATTTTTATACACAACCAAAAGTCGGATAAAGACTTTTAGTGGGGTTCGAAAGTTTGGACACCCCAGGTAAAAATTTGTATTAGTCTGCATAGAGAAACCAAGAAAAGATGGAAAAATCTCCAAAAGGCATCAACTGACAAATTAGACATTTGTATTATATGACACAAAAAGTTAGATTTGATTTACATAATTTACACTTTTAAAATAACGGAAAACAAAAGGCGTCCGCAAAATTTGGGGTACCCTGCAGAGTTTATAGCATGCACTGCCCCCATTTGGAAAGTATCACAGCTTGGAAACGCTTCTTGTAGCTAGCCAAGAGTCTTTCAATTCTTGTTTGAGGTATCTTTGCCCATTTTTCCTTCCAAAAGTCTTCCAGTTCTTTGAGATTTCTGGCCTGCCTGTTAAGCACTTCTCTTTTAAGGTCTATCCATAGATTTTCATTTCTGTTGAGGCCAGGAGATTGTGAAGGCCGTTACAAAACCTTCAGTTTACGCCTCTTGATGTAATCCACAGTGGATTTTGAGGTGTGTTTAGGATCATTATCCATTTGAAGAAGCCATCCTCTCTCTAACTTCAGCTTTTTCACAGATGGCATCAAGTTAACGTCCAACATTTGCTGACATTTTATTGAATCCATTTTTCCTTCTACTTGTGAAATGTTCCCTGTGCCACTGGCTGCAATACACTCCCAAAGCATGATTGATCCACCCCCATGCTTAACAGTTGGACAGAGGTTCTTTTCAATAAATTCTGTGCCCTTTTTCTCCAAACGTAACTTTGCTCATTCCGGCCAAAAAGTTCAATTTTAACCTCATTGGTCCACAGAACTTGTTTCCACAATTCATCAGGCTTGTTTATGTGTTCATTTGCAAACTTCAAACCCTGATTTTTGCGGTGAGGACGTAGAAGAGTTTCTCTTCTGATGACTCTACCATGAAGTATCTCTTTATAGTCAAATGGTGTACCACAACTCCAGTGTCTGACACTCGCTTTTCTCACAATCCTACGAGCTGTTCAGTCTGATATTTTTCTTGGTCTTCCAGATCTTGCTTTAAGTTTCACTGTTCCTGATGACTGCCATTTCTTAATTACTTTCCAAACAGAGGATATTGGCCTCTGAAAACGCTTTGCTATCTTCTTATATCCTTCTCCTGCTTTGTGAGCGTTAACTATTTTCAGTTTCAGTTTTCTAGACAACTGCTTAGAAGCACCCATGATGCTGATTGTTGGGGCAAGGTCAGATGAGTTTGGGCATTTAAAAACTTGAAATTGACATCACCAGGTCTTTTCAGACAAGAATTGAGAACAATCCATGACGCTGTCAGGCCTCAGCTTTCCAAAGGGGTCGGTGCATGCTCTGCAGGGTGCCCAAACTTTTGCAGAGGCCATTTTTTTGTTTTCTGTTATTTTGAAAGTTTAAATGATGGAAATAAAATCTAACTTTTTGTTACAAATTATATGAATGTCTAATCTGTCATTTTATGTCTTTTGGAGATTTTTCCATCTTTTCTTGTCTTCTTTATGCACATTAATTCAAATTTTTACGTTGGGTGCCCAAACTTTCGAACCCCAGTGTATAATAATATTTTTCTTCAGTTTCAATAGGGCCTTCGCTTCTGTAGGCAATAAACAAAATAACAACATTGAAAACACGTGGTAACAGTGCAGAGATAATATTTATACTAACTTGAAAATTAGTAGGAATACTTTTGACTCAGCTGGCCTGACACTGCTTACCCATTCTGGAGCTTCCAGTTTGTGCACTTATAGTAGTAAAATTGCAGGCAACTCTCTCCCCTTCTCTCTCCCAAATTGTAAAATATTGCCTCTTGATCAGTGGCTCTTAGAGTTGGATACCAAAGCAAAAAAAAAATAAATAAATCACCCTTTACCGTCTTTATGGAACGCACTGGGCATAGTGCAAGCTTTAACGCAGTGCTGTAAAATTATATTAAAAGCAACAACAATAATCAGTAATATAAAAGACTGAAAGGGATGGGTGATTGGGTGGTGGATAGGTCAAACAACAGGGTTTCACCCAAAAGAACGGGGTTTATGTCCCGTTCGTGTCACTGAATCTTCCATTTCGTAACCCCACACACAATCTTTCCTGAAGTTAACTTTCCCGTTCTTGTACTGAATATCAGTTAAACATAATTTTTAACCCAGAGCAGCAAAAAGTGACGCCAAAAGTTTAGACGCGATTTCCGAGAGCATCAAATAGTGACACTGAGAATCCCGACCCAGAGGGTACTGTCGAAGTAAATGGACTGTACTGACAGTTTGTTTAGAAATGCAGTAGATGTCTTGGTGGCTGGTCTCAAACGATCTTGGAGGTGAAGATGCTGGATGTGGAGGTCCCGGTCTGGTGTGGTTACACGTGGTCTGCGGTTGTGAGGCCGGGTAGGATGTTCTGCCAAATTCGCTAAAACGCCTTTGGAGACGGCTTAGGGTAAATGGCAACAGCGCTGGTGGACATGCCTGCAGACAGAATGCCAGTTGCACGCTCCCTCAAAACCTGCAACATCTGTGGCATTGTGCTGTGTGATAAAACTGCACAGTTTAGAGTCGCCTTTTATTGTGGCCAACCTAAGGCACACCTGTGCAGTAATCCTGCTTTCTAATCAGCATCTTGATATGCCACACCTGTGAGGTGGATGGATTGTCACAGCAAAGTAGAAGTGCTCACTAACATAGATTTAGACAGATTTGTGATCAATATTTGAGAGAAATAAGCCTTTTGTTTACATAGAAAAAGTCTTAGATCTTTGAGTTCAGCTTGCGAAAAATGCGGGCAAAAAGAAAAGTGTTTCAATTATAATTTCTTTCAGTGTATGTTACATGTTACATTTCCACTGTTTAGAAACAAATTCCACTCAATTTTTCCTTTTCAGTTTATCATTTTCAACACAACCGCATTGCATTGTGATATACAGGAGTGAAATGTAGGGTACATTCTATGTTATGTACCACAAAAGAATTTGAACAACACTACAAAATGGGGATTTCCTTGGGAACAAGGAATGGGGAACAGTTTCAAACACAGCTACTGTACATCCGTGGTAAGTTGTAGTGATGTTAGCAGTCAAAGTAGTGTTACCAGCTAGCAGAAGCAGTATTACTTACCCTTTGTATATCTGAGGTGAGTTGTAGCAGGGTTGGAGAAGCTGTAGCTCGTAGAGTCTCGGTCCCTCTAACTGGTGAGTTCAGACTGACATAGGCCACTGCACTGCTCTGCAGGACAACACTGTTATCCTAAAGCGAGCACACGCACACAATCACACAGAAACCAACAAATTATCATCATCACTCCCAATGGTATCCAGTATAATTCTTGTCAGCACAGTGGTTGCATTATTATCATTATCATTATCTAAAGTCCACAGAAAAAGTCCTTTCCCATACTTGGGATTATGTTATTGTCCTTGGCAGTCATTTTTTGACTTCTGCTGTAAAGTAATTTAATCTTCATCTTTTAATGTAGCAATCCAATTTAGACCTACAGTTTAATCTAATTTCACAGTTTAATGAAGTATACATAAGAATCCAAATTTGTTGTTGTTGTGAGCCAAATGTTTTTATTCTAATTATCTAAAGTCATAGTCAGACAAAACTGTAACTTAGTTTTGTGGGAATAAGAATAATGAATAGGTGTTCATAAATTAGACCTGCTAAATAAAATACAACATTGTCTGATTGCAGATGTGGCGGATTGTTCTATTTTTGTGGCAGCAATCCTATCTTGGGGGAATAGAGAAGGAACACCCACTGTCTTTCTCTTTGTTATTTGTTAATTGTGGCCATTTCCAATTACATTTGAAAAAAATTCCAAATAAAATTCAGTCAATATTCATTGGGCAAGTGTTCATATGTGTCAGTACAAGCTCATCTTATCTTTGTCATAGTTTAAAAAGTTCCAGGACCCAAACTCAGAAGAAGAGACAAGAAGGTAGCAGTTTCAATTAATTAATAAGGAAAAAGCGGGATCACAGCTGACCAAATCACGAGACGCTTCAGAAGAAAGGACGTCTTATCCCTCTTAAACACATTTCCTCGTTTCCTCTCCCCTACCATGATTCCCTTGCGTCTCTCCGTTGCCTCCTCGGTGGGAGGGACTAAGACACGAGGAAGGGAGAAAAGTGGAGGAGCCGGGGTGTAATTTAAGGGACATGAGATGCAGCTCAAGTACGACAACAAACTGACACCAGACAAAGGGAGCACACAGACTAAATACAAAAGGGAACAAGGATTGTAACAAGACACGGGTGATCTGAGGGCAGGTGCACTGGTAAAACACATCACAGCGGGGCAGATCATAAATCTATCATATCACAACAATCAAAGCAATCATAAAGGCGAGAAAACATACAAGACTGGAAGTCAAACAAGACATGATACATGGGAAGTGAAACTACCAAAATAAAACAGGAAACTAAACAAAACCCAGCATCCTGACAATCTTCATGTTTAGTATTTGGCTGCTAGCTGACTAACTTCTGAAAAGACACAGGAGTGGCATATGCTGGAGAAAGTAATAACGTTTTTTTCTGAACAAATGAAAAGTTTTTTGCTGTCTATGGAGATCCTTATGTAGCCACAACCTTTGACCCCTATGGTGACATTTAATAAAACAGATGTTCTAGTGCTTGCTGACCTTTCCCCACTCATAGGACCCGATGTTCCCTAAGGCTGATCCTCCCCATGAGCAAAACACAGTGGTACGGTCTGGAATCCATCCTCGTTTGGTCTGCTCTGTCAGTGCCGCGATGAGCTGATTCATGATGGCTGAAGCCCCGCCTCCCTGGTCGCTGTCATGACTACTGCCAACCAGCACATAGCGATCTGGAGAAAGATAAAAAGAGAAGAAAAGGAAAGATTCATTCATGCATTTATTTCTTTGGTTGTAGGTAATTCTATTGCTACTGTGCCATGTATGTATTATGTATGTGTATTTAGGCCACTTATTTCCACATTTAATGAAACGAAAACTACAGTTACAAGCATAACAAGCTGGTATTGCTGAGCAGTCAAGTGGGTTCTAGTTCAAAGTTGTAGTCAAAGCAGATGTAGTCCTGCCGTCCCATGAAAAGTTCAAGGGATGCTTTAACCCTCTGAGGACAAATAACGCACCAGCTAGTCCAAGCAATGTTTAACAATCCAATCCAATCCACTTTATTTCTATAGCACATTTTACAAACACAAAGTTACCAAAGGGCTGCACAGAAAACTCAAACATACAAAACAATTAATATTATCAATATTGTAATTACAAAATAAGAGCAAATCTCTAAAGAAGCAATGTTACAAAATTTCATTTTATACATGTATTTACCATTTTATTAACATATTACGCTACTTTTGTGAACCCAAGACTATTGTAAACTCATTTCAAGCACCAAAACAATTGAGTGTAGGTTTGTTTTCACAAGGGATTGGAGAAATATTTCTGCTTTACGGCCATACATTGCTCTGGAACAATTGTGTACAGAAAGCAGAGTTTGTTCTGAACATTTTGATATAAAACACATTGGAATCAGGTTATGTCGAAAAATGCGTAATGGTCCAGGAGGCGTTTTTTAGAACACATTGACTTGCATGTGTTTAAGAAATGTCAAGTCATTTACAGTCATTTACGACTTACAGAGTGAGAGGCGTTGCCTTTCAAAAATCGTTAATTACAGCTCCACCATGTGGCCAATTGAGCTTACATTTCTTGAAACCTAATGCACATTACTTCCAGTTGTTGGGCCACACGTCGGGTTTCTGCCTCATTGCAGCTCACGGCAAATTGAGACAAACTGGAGCAAAAACATTAGGTTTCTACCCTTTAGGGGTTTAACTCCTAATAAAACCTACAGCCTCCCGCTACGTATTCTCCTACACTGTGAAAGCTACCCCCTGCTCGGTCAACATAAAGTGAGCTAGACCGAGACACCATTATCACAAACTACACAATAAGAAACAAATATTTAATCAAGATTCCCCTGTCACTGCTCACAGTCACAATTTACCTACCAACATTACTCACACATGAGCGCAACAACTTATGATAATATGATAAACTGCAGAACACTCTTCCCAATCTTCCACTTTACTTGTGTCCCCCGAGACTACATGTACTATATACAGTACACAACATCACCATCCATTAGATTACATCAACAACCTCTTTTATCAACGTTTCTGACATCCTCAACACACATTAACACACTACACATATATAGTATAACCAACCAAGGAATAAAGAAAAAAAGAAAAGAAAGAGGACAAAATGAGGTAGCCAAGCGATCAAAGAAGACTTCTTTCCTAAGCCTTATTCAAGAAGGAAGTGGCTGCAGGTATAAAAGAGTACTTGTAATTCTTACTTCTTACAGATAGACATCTTAGACGGAAGCCAGACGGCAAGGACTGAAATTTGGGGAATAAGGAGTGGGAACTGTCGGAGCAAAAAGCATTCCCTTTCCTGACTTTCTGTGTGATAAGATTCATAAGGGAGTTGTCTACATGAAACTTGGACAGTCTCCTCAGGCAATACAGACTCTGCTGGCCTTTTTTGCATAACGCTTCAGGGTGGAAAGCTTGTTATCCACTATTGTCCCAAGATATTTATAGGTTTCGGAAGAGTCGACATTCTGTCCCTTGATAATGGTATTTTGGTTGTTAGGGGGTTTGTGTCTAAAATCAATGCATGTCCTTAGTTTTCTGAACATTAGGTGTAGGAATGCATTGTCACACCAATCTACAAATTCATCAACTACAGGACCGTGGCTGTTTTCACTGTCATGTCAGAGGCTGACTATCACAGAGTCATCAGCAAACTTCAAAATTGTGCTGTTTTTGTCAGTCGTCGATTCCCCACTCTCTGAGTGCTGGATGCTAAAAAGTCAAGAATCCAGCCTACAGTGTTTAAATCTAAACAAAAATTATTGATAAGTTTATCAATTAGAATGTGGAACTGGATTGTGTTAAAAGCTGACAAAATGTCAACAAATAACAGCTTGCCATGGTTTTTGTTTCCTTCAAGATGTTTTAAAACAGGGTTTGATAAGGTCGCAGTGGCATCTTCAACTCCCCGGCCGGCTCTATATGTGAACTGAAGAAGGTCAAGTACATGTGAAGCCTTGGTCAGGATATCTTTTTTTATCAGTTTTTCGATGGACTTCCTTACAAGAGAAGTTACGGCCACAGGGCTGAAATCATTAAGATTATTGTTTTTGCCCACAGGGATGACAATTGACTGCGTCCAACTCTTTGGCACCCTCAGTAGGTTAAGTGACAACTGTAAGACATGGTGAAATATGGGGGCTAATTGTTCTGCACAGCAGGAAAGCAGTCAATCACTTATACAATCAGGACCTGGGCTTTTCCTAGCTTTAGAGTGTTTAGAAGATTTTTAATTTTTTCAGATTTACAATTTCAATTTTAAAATCAAGTCAATCATACCTGAGATAAAACTTATTAAACTCCTGTGCCAATTGACTGTCAGAATTAAAACCATCAAAATACACCTTATTTTTGCCTTTGCTTTCTTAACCTACAACAGTTTTTAAACCCCAGCCTATTGTTATCAAGTTCTCTTTCCAGCTTCTCCTTGTAATTCAGTTTCACACAGCCTATCTCACTCCTGATTTCTTTTTTAAGCATGCTCAACTCTGTAAGGTTGCCCTCTCAAAATGCTCTTTTTTTCAAATTTAAAGATATTTTTAGAGATTTTGACACCCATGCTGTCAGGAAATACCTTTACAGTCTTTTTTTAAAATCACACTGTCTTGACAGAACATCACATGCTGCTGCTGATGACGTCCGTCATCTTATAAATGTCACCGCAAGAGTCCTTAAACGTGGCTGTTGAAATTCAGCTACCTTTGTGTAGTCATGGACTATGGCTTTGTCTGTTGTTTTTAACATTGTTGTTTGAAGCTGAGCGCTGACTTTTAATCGTTCCTCTTTTGCTCCAAAAACAACCACCTTTTCTTCATTTAATTTAAGAATGTACTGGTACATCCAGTCCTTAATTTGTTCAATGCACATACTCGGTTGTTGTATAGGACTATAGTCCCCTGGTGATAAGGTTATGTAAATATGTATTTATTGTACTTATTTAGTTGTTTTTCACAAATTGAGCGAGTGGAAGCATGTAGATGTTAAACAGAAGAGGCCCCAGAACAGAGCCTTGGGGAACTCTGCATGTCATATTTGTATGCTCAGATGCATAATTATATAAACACAAAATAGTCCCTATTCTTCACATAGGATTCAAACCAATTTAGTACTGAGCCAGAAAGTCCAACCCAGTTTTCTAATCGGTCTACTAATATGTCATAGTCGACTGAAATGCAGCACTGATATCAAGTTTTACAAAAATTTAAATTGTTCTACTATCTGTGTTCAAGTGGATGCCAGAGTCGTTGCAATGCTGTGGTGTGGTTGAAAAGCCCGACTGAAAGGCATCAAAACTGTTGTCTAGTGACAAAAAAGGTTGAGTTGTTGAAAAAACACTTTTTCAATGATTTTACTGAAAAACGGAGGGTTTGCTATCAGCCTATATTAGTCCATTTGTACATCTCCTCATAAGAGAGACCTCTGCCCATTTATTCCAACACCCCATCAATATGTTGAGACTAGAATAATTTACTATCCATTGTTACGCCAAGACGCTTGGTCCTTTGTACCTGTTCAACTGCCATACCTTCAACATAAAAATTCAATATAGATTCATTAAACAAGATATT
Source organism: Etheostoma cragini (assembly GCF_013103735.1). Classification (NCBI taxonomy): domain Eukaryota; kingdom Metazoa; phylum Chordata; class Actinopteri; order Perciformes; family Percidae; genus Etheostoma; species Etheostoma cragini. The sequence goes on from NC_048415.1 coordinate 28,380,029, forward strand.
TCTTGTTCCAAATTAAATGCTTGTGGTTTTAGCTACAATAAGAACTAGTTGGTTATTTGTAACTCATTCCAATGCTGACTGCAATTCCTCAATCAAAACACTAGTAAGCCTCTTAGCTGTGGATGCCACCATGTGTTGAGTCACCAGCATACATCACCATTTTTGTATTTTTTAAGGTTAATGGTAATTCGTTGGTAAACATAGAATATAGCAATGTCCCCAGACAGCTTCCTTGTGGAATTCCACAGCTTACAGATTTGGACATTTCCACATTCAAATCTCTATCCAAAAGTTTCAGTAATCACCAACAAACATGTGTTTCTGAATTTGTGTTGAAACCAAACATGGGCTTGAAGTTCACCAAGGTTGTTTCGCATAGATTGTGCATTGTGAGGATGATGGATGGTAGAGTGATACAAGAGCCCGGCTGTCTCCATTGTCTCGTCAACCACGTCTAGTACACCACCGCGTCTGCCCCGCTTCCTTGTTTTATGTGGTGGAGTATTGTTAGAGTCTCTCTGATCGTTCTTGTGAATGAATCACGGCACAAGAAGGTTAGATCAATTCAATTCAATTTTATTTATATCGGGCTAAATCAGATCAGGGAAAGAAACTAACGACAGGTTACTCCATTGCAGAATAAACTCTCTGCCAGATTGAATCTGAGTCGGGTGCAAGAGCTGGAGAACATAAGAAAGGCAGAACACCAACCACAGTATAAAGCACAATGTAAGCTCCATGGTTTTGCAAACATAGAAGACAGTCAGAAGTTAGATCTTATCCAATTCTACTTTGATGATCAGTCCAGATCCATTGTGTTCAAGTCTAGATTAGTAAAACACATAGACAGACACTGATATAGACGTAGTTGCAGCTGGTTACTGCACGAGCATGCAGCGATCTTCACACAACTTTTAAGTGCTCAGTCACAAACTGATTAGACCACCTTATGATGCACACCTGTTTTCAATATCACTAATCAAGCAAAATATCTGTGCCAACAATAAAAAAAACTGTGAATGTTTGGAAACATTCATTGGTGAAATGGATTGAGGAAATATGTCTTCACCAAGTACATTATTTCAATACTATTCTAAATTCATCATCATTCTTTTTCTAACTTCAGTAATAATGCATTAAAAGTGGATTCTGATGATAATTGTATGTTTATGTATGTGCTCCTGATTAACTCATGGGATCATGGTTAGGTACATGTTCTTGATACATATAAATGGACTTCATTTTTATAATGCATTTCTAGTCTAAATGAATACTCAAAGTGTGCAGTTACACAGTGCAGGCACCATTCACACACACATTCATAGACTAGTGCCTGAGGCAACCATACAAAGTACACTTGTATGGCACAATGTTAGATATACACTCACCTAAAGGATTATCAGGAACACCTGTTCAATTTGTCATTAATGCAATTATCTAATCAACCACATGGCAGTTGCTTCTATGCATTTAGGGGTGTGGTCCTGGTCAAGACAATCTCCTGAACTCCAAACTTAATGTCAGAATGGGAAAGAAAGGTGATTAAAGCAATTTTGAGCATGACATGGTTGTTGGTGCCAGACGCGCCGGTCTGAGTATTTCACAATCTGCACAGTTACTGGGATTTTCACGCACAACCATTTCTAGGGTTTACAAATAATGGTGTGAAAAGGGAAAAACATCCAGTATGCGCCAGTCCTGTGGGCGAAAATGCCTTGTTGATGCTAGAGTCAGAGGAGAATGGGCCAACTTATTCAAGCTGATAGAAGAGCAACTTTGACTAAAATAACCACTCGTTACAACCGAGGTATGCAGCAAAGAATTTGTGAAGCAACAACACGCACAACCTTGAGGTGGATGGGCTACAAAAGCAGAAGACCCCACCGGGTACCACTCATCTCCACTACAAATAGGAAAAAGAGGCTACAATTTGCAAGAGCTCACCAAAATCGGACATTTGAAGACTGGAAGAATGTTGCCTGGTATGATGAGTCTCGATTGCTGTAGAGACATTCAGATGGTAGAGTCAGAATTTGGCGTAAACAGAATGAGAACATGGATCCATCATGCCTTGTTACCACTGTGCAGGCTAGTGGTGGTGGTGTAATGGTGTGGGGGATGTTTTCTTGGCACACTTTAGGCCCCTTAGTGCCAATTGGGCGTTGTTTAAATGCCACACCCTACCTGAGCATTGTTTCTGACCATGTCCATCCCTTTAAAGCCAACATGTACCCATTCTCTGATGGCTACTTTCAGCAGAATAATGCACCATGTCACAAAGCTCGAATAATTTCAAATTGGTTTCTTGAACATCGACAAAGTACTGTACTAAAATGGCCCCCACAGTCACACGATCTCAACCCAATAGAGCATCTTTGGGATGTGGTGGAACGGGAGCTTCGTCCCCTGGTTGTGCATCCCACAAATCTCCATCACCTGCAAGATTCTATCCTATTAATATGGGCCAACATTTCTAAAGAATGCTTTCAAAATCTTGTTGAATCAATGCCACGTAGAATTAAGGCATTAAGGTTTGAAGGCAAAAGGGGGTCAAACACAGTATTATTCCGTCCTATAGGAGCAGTGTATATTCTTGCACATTTGGGGTTCAGTGCCCAAGGAAACATCAACATGGGACTGCAGGGCCAGGGATTGAACCACCAACCTTCCAATTGATAGACGACAGCACCATATGTCTAATGTGTTTCTTATAGCATTTTTGTAATTTAAGGATTTCATAACTCAGAATGCCTGAAACTAGAATGAGTTAAATATTTTTTTGTTAGATACAATCAGTTTAGTTGTGTTCCCTATGTGCCAAGCGCTTCACAATAAAAAAAGAATTACACCTGAATATCATTGATATGACATGATTTTCTTTTTTGTGTTTAAATAATGAATGAAGTGCATTAAGGTCATTATATCAAGACATGTGACATGAAGGAAGAAACACATTGAAAAAAAAGTAAATGGTGAATAATTATTCAAAATAATGAAAATATTTAGAACTATGGCCCAGGAAAAGTGAGGTTTTCTCAGGAAACACACTCACGCACGTTCACACAAGAACATGAATGCTCCAGGCTTCTTTGTATGCCTTACATTTTCTACAAAGACAGATTTGAGTATGGATGCACAAAGCAGCTTCCTTCAGGCAACGAGAAGAACAGAGCAAAGCTCATCACTCCAACACAAAGCGCTGATGACTCTATTTGAGAAAAGAGGTGCTTAGAGAAGCCTGCTAGCTTAGCCGAATAATCTGACAACATATTATTGCACTGAGAGCAGCTTCCAGGGTAAATCAACCATTATTGTAAAATGCATGACAACACACACAATTGTATATGTTTTTTTATGGGTATGCTTATTGCTCAGGATTCACACATTGCAGTTTAAATAAACCATTTATATCCTAGCATTCACAATGCATCACTACAATCAGGCTGTTCTCATAAACCATTTGTACGTAAAGCCATGCACTGTAATTTGTAAGCAATCCACATTTTTGTTGTTGTTGTATGCACCACATTGACTGCTGCTGTGTAAGAAAGCTATACAAGCCGCATGGGGAGGAGGTGAGGTTGAGGGGTAGATCGTAAAACACAGCGCAAACACATGCAACAGAGCGGAGTTTAGCTACTTGGAGAAAACCAATAATTTCACCCAGGAAACAAATGGGAATGTTTTGATCCAAACCAAACTCTTTTTCCTAATCTTAACTATTTCGTTTTGCTGCCTAAACTTAACTGTCGTTGCCATATATCGCTCACCTTTTGTCGCCTAAACTCTGACATCTGACAAAACGACCGACAGCTTGTGGTGCCCTGTACCCAGTTAAAAGTCATATTTTATCGGGTACCAACTGCCGCTGATTCTGCGACATTTCACGGAGCTCTGTAGCCGCCTACCAGTAACCTGTTCTCGGGTAAATTGAACTACCAACTGTCCCTGATTCAGCATCATTTCACAAACTACTGTAGCTGGTGTTATGGACCATGCGGCGGTTACCTATTTTTGTAATATTTCATACATGTCGGTGTGCATACATTTTTGTACAATAGTGTACAAACACACAAGAACTTACACTCTGCTCATTGGTCAGATGTGTCTGAGGAGGGGGTGAAGTAAGTAAATAAAGGAAGAAGGTTGTGTGTTCTGGACTAGGGCATTTTTCTGACTCAGTCAAGCTAGCCGATTCTTGCATTTCCATGGTCAAAGCAGCTCTTTTTATTCATTCATTCATTTCAAGCAACATAACTATATCTGCTCTGCTTGCCAAAACTTCTCTCTGCTCTGTCTGTGTCTGTCTCCTACTTTATTGGTGGCTGGTTTGACCACAGAGATGTGAGTGAAGGCTAGCTAGTTTACTTCTGAGAGAAACGTTGCAATGCAATTCTCCGGCTAGCTGCTTATGTTACTGCTACGCAAGCTCATGAAATGCCGTTTATAATCCCTCATTAGACACTGCATTTTAAAATCTGCAGGGATTGGTAAACCACAACAGGAACCTGCAGACACAATGGAGTATATAACTTTTAAGAGGCATGGCTTGATGTAGTTCAATGACTGTTCTAAAGGTAAACTCACTAATGTATCCTACTGTAATGTAGATCCCATTTGTGACCAGTTCATGATCGATTTACCATATGGCATTTTAGCTTTAGCTAACAACAGTTGGTATCACAAATGTGGTGTCTCTTCTCCCTGTCACAATTTTACACCTTCGTCTTTTGTTTCTACAGTTAAGGTGGAGCTGGCAAGCTTATCTCCGAATCATGTAATTTTAATTACCAGACCTTGAAGAGGACCACACAGGTGGGCGGTGAATGAGAGCATGGTATGCTGCCAAGTACAACGGTGAAGCTGATATATAAGCAGAGACGGTCTGATAACAGGATGTTCTGTCAAAGTTAGAACATTGATGAAACATGAAGGGTTCAGTACTCTTCAAACAAACTAGTTTATAGGAGGTGTAGTCGGAACCAGTGCTACAGGGATAATATGACTGGGCTAATATATCTTCTTATATTAGCTTATTGGACTTATAGTATACATTGATGGTAGTACATATACTGTATCAGCCTATAATTAACTGCACTATAGAAATGGCACACTGGGTTACATTTCAAATTTTCCAAATTTAGAAACAGTGTAGATCAGAGAGCACGGAGAAGATTTTTCAACTGTAAAATGTCTTTGTATGTATATTGGTCACAAAAAAAGATCAAAAGGATCCAAATGTGTTATTTATTTAATGCGTTTTTTATTTTATGCGTTTATGTTTAAAAAAAAGTACTGTCAGGTTTAGAAGCTATCACAATTGGATGATTTAACTCCCAAGTGTCAATATTAGTTTCTACTCAAAAAACCGAAAGTATCTGTTGGGCTATTATGGTCAGAACACATGCAAATGTGTCTGTACCTGTTCCGAGTGGTCACTCCGAAAGTCAAGGCAAAAAGCTTGCTGTCAGAGAGTGGCAAGATGTGATGAATTGCACAAATGGGGATTGCATCACACACTTTTCGCGCATACTTTCTCAACTTGGTTGGGCTTGCATGTCATATTCCTGTTTTTGGGAAGCTACAAAAATATTTGGATGCAATTTGAGCTTTTTAAATTTTGCATAACGCCCCTCAGGTTGGCAAAGGGTGGTAAAGCTTGTGTGGTGAAACAGTATTGGACTTCTAAGAGGTAATCATTTCCAGACTTCTAAAGGGGAAAAAGGGGAAGTTATCTTTTGAATAGTCTTTTGATGCCACTGCAACACTAATGATTAATTAAGGATTTTTGAAGAGCAAATAATACAAACGGAAGCCACAATGAAATAATGGAAAGACAGCAACAGCATTCAAATATGTGCAACTTAAACATGCCTTCTATACGCAAACATTATTTTATTTAAGTATTGTTTGCATGTAGTAATACAGATGCATGCAAAACGGCCCTCTATATTGTTGTTGTGGGCTGTATGAGTCAAAAACTTTGCAAATGTGAATTAATATTCATTATATTAAGGGTTGAGATAAATTACTGCAGAACAGACAAATGATTAAACGCCAAGAACTAGTTAAAGTGTCACTACTTCCAGAGATTTGTGGCCCATATTATTTGCTTTAGTGGACCATTATGGCTGCCTAATATCACACTGTAAATCAGCAAGGTAATTTCCCACAGAGAATGGGCAGGGCAGGTACAGTAGCGACACATTGCTACATGTTGAGATTGGGGGGGGGGGCTGTGGGGGCAAGCCAAGGGCAAGATAAAGGGTGTCCTGTGCAGAATGACAATTAAAAAGAGAATGGAAGAAACAGCTAAGCAGAAGGGGCTTGGTTGCCATTTAAACATTAAAAAGACATAATGTGTTTGGAAATGACCTGAGACTGGACTGGGATGGGGGGGGGGGATACCAATTAAGACAGGGAAAGTAAAAAAAAAGTATAATTTAATACATATCCCAGTATGTCAAAACGTTTAACCTTTCAAGACTGATAATCAGTACATAAAATAAATGGGCTGAAATGAAGAAAAGATCTGCCTTGGAATGAACTAAAAAAAACGCGAGACAGAGAGAAGATAGTGTCATACATTCATATTTGATTTCGGTGGGGACGGTGGGTACCCCGTACCTATCACACTTTGTCATGAGTCATTTTGTACACACCACTTTTTTCAAAAACTTTGACTTCAATTTACTTAAAAAATGAATAAAGAAGTTCATAACACATATAATTCTGGATTATATTTATAATTATTGATGCCAACAAATCCACAAAATGATCTATGCCCACAGGGCAGGCCCAGACACAGCCGCTCTATTGCTGTGCTGGCTGCACCCTTCTCTGTTAACAACACTGCAACATCTTTTTGTTGTTGCTGAAAACTTAAGGCTTTCTCCTTAAATCACTTTTTTTGTATACATTTGTATGCATTTACATTTGTAGGCCACAGGACAGCGTCTTTCAAAACATGAACTGCTCAAAAGGGAGAAAAAGTGCATCATTGTACCCAGCCCTTCTGAAAATGCCTTTCCCAATGCGTCTCTGTCCCCAGCCCATTTCAAACCAAACTGACGCCCAAGAACACATTCTTTAAAGCTCCACTTATCAATATTCTTTGAATGACCGATGGATAGAATGACTAGGTACTCACAAAGAGGTCCCACGTTAAAAGGAAAAATTTATGAGAATTATCACCTGACTCCACAGGTGTACAGAGCTATTAAGCATCTTTCAGCGTACTATCTTTTGCGTACAGCTCTCAAAATCCACTATCACCAACCTTTTTTTAGCAGCGGTACCACTGTATACTTCCTTTCCAGCATCAAATGGCAGAGAATAGCTGGTGAACTTAATGTTCTGCTTTTTTTCTTATTTCATTTATTAATTTAACTCCAATAACTGTTTGGCATCTAAGAAGTCAGAAAATAGTTCATAAATGCTCTTTCTATAATAGAAGAAAGAAAAGAATGAAATTGAACAGAAAATATTCACCATTGAAAAGCTAGAATAAAAAACAAAGTCAATGAGTGTATTCCATTACACTTTTTTTTTGTTCAAATCATTAAATCAACAGTACAAATTTAATGGGCCATGGTCATAAGGCTTCATGGCGGATGGAGCCTGGTCAGTCCTCAAGAAGACATGGGAGAGGGATCTGAATATTACACTGGATGATGAGTAGTGGGACAGAATTGGTAGAAATATTTAAACTATGTCAAACAATGCAAGGGGGGTGGCATTATTGAGTTTGTGCATCGCTTTGATTTGACACTTTCCCGATTGTGTAAACTTGTAAAACAACAAATGTTTTGAAATTCTAAGACCAAAGATGGCCAATTACTATATATATTTCCTATGGTCCTAAGTTCCAGGAATTCTTGGATTGTGATACCTAATAAACTATGTTGGATTATAGGGACCCTGGTTCTGGTAGATGCAATCCTAAACGGGATAGATAAACACATAAGGAGCTGGGTCCAAAGTAGTTTAATGATAGCCAGACAGATTATTTTAAGAGGTTGGAGGAATGAAGGGGTGCCGTCAATCTAAGAGTGAAATCGCTAGTGTGGCAGCGTTTGGAAAGACGTCATGGAAACGGTTTGCTAAGGTGCTAAAGCCATGTGCTGGGGTGAAACATATACTATGTCCTTATGATGTTATGATATATACGTGGTATTTTTATTAGGTGTGCAGTTTGTCTACTTTGTTATTGTTTTATTGTATGGTCTTGAATATTGTAAGTATTCTTTTTTTTGTTGAAGACTGCAATTAAATCAAGATTATGAAGATGGTTGAATGACTTGCTGAAAGAATAAATACCTATCTTTGTGACTGGTCTGTCAAATACTAGGTTAATGAGAAACTGCTTTAATTCAGACCATTTGTACCAACCTGGGTTTCTTCTTCCTTTAAGGTACCCCACAACATTGTAGATCTTATTGTAAGACAGCTGGTTTCCAACAGTCAGAGTAATCTTCTTTCGTTCTAGGAAAAAGAAAGACAAACTTTAGAAGGTGATTTCAACATAAAGTCTTCCAAGCCTTACGACAATAAAGGTTGATCATTTCTACCCTCCAAGAGACCCATAGGAGCCTTTCATAAAGGGATACTTCACCGATTACCACTAAGCATTGTATCAGTAGAAACCCAGTACTATTTTCAAATAACCGTTCTTCCCTCCCTCATGTCCCCCTGAAACCAGAGATCGCTGATGATGCAAAATTTGTCCAATTGCCCAGAGCCTATGGACTACAGCCAGAAGTATGAGCAAGTTCTGCATGTTTTCAACCCTTCCACAAGGGGTGAGACCTCCCTCCCAGAATTTCTAAATTGTGTTAGCCATTTTGATAACAGGCTATTGTTCTGAGAAGAAAGCTGAGTAATGAATTCATACTTTAGTAGGCTAACCACGATGGCGGAAGCTAGTTTTAAAGATGATTTGACAGGAGGGAATTTTGAAGATCTGGTGAGCGAATCCAATGCCTTTGGCTACCTAACAAGGAACCGTTGTGGATGATGAAGCAGTAGAATGTAAAATATTTGTCTGGCAAAGAATTTTTCAGGAGCAACCTTGTAATTATGTGCATTCAAACTACCGCACATGTGTACCACCGGAATACATTCTTACAGGTATACGAATATGCCCCAAAACTACATTACCTGCACCTAAGCCTGCGGTGTCGCTCCGTGCCGCTGGATGGGGAAGGGGACATCAAAAACGAAGAACGCTGAACGAGGGCTAGGTGGAAAGCTAACGCTAGACGGCCACCTAACCCATCCGTCCTGCTTGCAAATGTCCGCTCATTAGACAACAAACTGGACTACATGCAACTTCAACAAAACTCCCAACTCGATTTCAGAGACTGCTGTGTTTGTCTTTTTGTGAAAACATGGTTGAACAACAGAGTACAGGACTTAAAAAAAAATTGTAACACCACTTGAGCCAAGGATAAACATTGTTTTGTTTAACTATACAGTGTTCGTATTTAGGGTTAAAATGAAAATAAAACCCACTTGACATGGGAATTGAAGCAATTACAATTTTCTGGCTTTTCTGGGTCGAGAAGGAACTAACTTCTAACATGATTTCACATTTCTACTACAGAAATGACCCAATTTAAATACATATTCATCTTTCCAGTGATGAAATATCCGTTTAACGGTGGCAGGGAATACGCCCCACACAAGCGTTTTCCCATCTAAATGAGAGAACATCACAGTTGTGGTTTTAACGACATTTGGTTAGGCTTAAGCACAAAATCTATAGAAAAAGATGGTGGTATGGGTTAAAATCTTACACATTCTCACTCCCATTGCGTCAAAAAAGCAGCGTTCGGTCAGGTGCCTTTGGCATTTGGTATTGATGCAGAAACTCTCTTTTAGCGTCATGTTTAGACGCGCTTGGTCGGGACTCTTGGCGTCACTCTTTGACGCTCTGGGCATGTACTTGTAGTTTGACCCATCCACCACCCCAACCTGCCCAACCAAGAGCCACTCACACTAGGCTTGTTCCTTCCCTTAATTTCCCATTTCAGACATGTCATTAGCATCCAGTTTTCCCTCCCACAGCTTCACGTCTCATTTTATTAGGGCCCGAGCACCGACAGCGACAAAGGCCCTTTTGAAACTGAAGGAATTGTTATTCTTTTCTGCAAATCAATTAACTTTTTGAGGGGCTTAACATACTCAAAAACTCACCAATATTGTTCACATCAAAGTCTGGTGAAAATGTAAGTATTTTAACGATTCTAGGAACATGAATCGCTAGCATGCCCTAAGTTAAAATAATTGAGCCCCTGTAGTACAGTTAACGTAGACTCACTACTTAGTAGACATATGAAGCATATCAAGACGTACAAAAAAGTAGAGGGCAGCATGTAAATCTGTTAAAATCTATAACAAGACAAATGTATTAATGACATAAGTATAGGGGATTCTTGATTAGTAAAATTAATAAAACAAATGTTAGGAAAGATCCAGATGAATATTAAAGAGCTGCACAAAGCTGTTTCCCTAACTATAGTTTAAAACTATAGTCTCTATCCACAACGTCTTTTTTTGCCGATGTCCGTTTCCTTCGTTGGATTCATGAGGACTATAACTGCGCCTTAGTTCTCCACATGTTAAATATAGACAGCTAGCTAGACTATCTGTCCAATCTGAGTTTTCTCTCACACTTTTGAACGTACAAGATCATCCAAAACAAGTTCCTTCCTGAGACTATTTTGCAGCGGCTACGTTTGGATGCCGACATTGATGGTTTTAAAGAAATGCCAATAAGCCAGATCAAGTTTTTCTCCTATCCGGGAATGCTGTGTGGACTAACCAGACCCTCCGCACCAGCGTGTGGAGGATGGCCTGGCAAAGCGAGAAGAGATAGAGAATACCCTAACTACAATCTGAATACCCTAACTACAATCCAAAGCTTTTCAATGGTCTAGAAGAGAGAGTAGAAATATACAATACTTACACTCTTTAAACTTTATGTTATTTGAAAATTGAATGGGGTCCAAGAAACCTTGCCTTAGTTTCCTACTTGGAATAATGATTTAAAAGACATTGATTGTATTTGCATTTTCCCTGATGGAGCATTTTCCAAGGTAAGGTTTAAAGCAACAATTTCCAAGAATTACTAGAATTATTTTCCAGCATGCACATACGTGTGTGTAAAAATAAGTCTTTTCACTGCAAAAAGCGGTAGGCCCAGTCCAAATGTCAGTGTTTTCCCTATGTTGTCTGTTGAAGTTTCAAATTGGCACAAAATGGATCCACTGCACGGCATTTGTTCAAACGGTCACTTTTAAGGCTGGTTTGCCTGTTACTCCCATTATTTCCATACAAGCAATGTAGCATTAAAGGCTATATCACTTCTAGTAAGTCACTTATTACAGAGCCAACCTTGTTTTTGCTTCACCTGTTCAACTGAGTGGCGGGCCACCATTCCTGCAAAGGGAGAACACTGAATGTGTACTGCATGCATGCTGTGTGACAGATTCACACTATTCTGTGACTGACTTTTGGTGGCGGTAATTGGCCAAGGTTAAAAAAAGTTCAGAATGGTGTTTGATTTGTAAGGAAATTAATTTCACATGTTTTAGCCATTGCGATACATTTTGGTGAGAAACATCAAAAACATAAATAATTTCTCATCCTACTCTTAAATGACCCCTATAAAAACTAAACCAAAGTGACCTCAAATAGAAACGGTGTCCTTTATATTAAGGTCTACAATGGAAACTGGCTCTTACAAAGATAGCATAACAAGACCACACACACACACACACACACACACACACACACACACACACACACACACACACACACACACACACACACACACACACACACACACACACACACACACAAACACACACAAACACACACACACACATACAAATAGTACAGTGCCATACGATGCATTTGACAGAGTAGTCACTGGATATTGTGTCTGCCAGCTCTGCTGCCTTGCTGGATGACTGTGAGCTCTTGGGGGGCTATGGCTGGATATCTGAGGGAAATACAGACAAGCTGCCAGTAAAGATGTGAAGCAGGGGCTCAAACTGTGTGCGACAGAGGTCCCCTGCCTACAGCACAGCACTACAGCATGACAGCCCACTTTTTCCAGCTCCGCTCGAGTTCTCCATCCCTCCCCGGCTGCCTGCCTCCTTGCACTCTCGCTCCTTTTTAATACATTATAAAAATTCACTGCTTTCTCACATAGGCGCCACATTCATCACTTTTGACATTGGCACAAATGACTTTGGCTAAAGAGCAGGGATGGAACATGTGGCCCGTTTGTGTAATCAATCTGCAGATGTGCGCACAGAGATAGTGTCATTGAGCAATTCCCCTTAATGAGAAATGGGTTTACAGATAGGGCTGCTTCTACAGGTAAGGGGTGACTCCGAGTTACGTTTTCAGAAATGATGAACATATTAAAATGGACTACAGTGTGTGTCTGATTTTCACAAGCTGAGGGAAATGTAAAGGCAGATCCCCACCCATCTTTTTTTCCCTGGAAGTTTGCATGATTTTCTACATAGTTCAAATAGTGCTGCTCAAATAGTAGCATTGAAACAGTATTCATATCCATTCAATTCAACGGGTTTTATTGGCATGACGTTTGACATGTGTTGCCAAAGAGCAATAACGATTATGAGGATGTATTAAAATGTAAATAAAAAAATAAAAACTGGAGATGGTGTTGGTTAAGTTACATGTATACATCCATCTTCTATCGTTCTACATGTCTATGTCCTACTGGTTGTCTCTTTTCCTATTGCAGAAAGTGTTATTTTGCATTGAGTAAAAGCGATATTTTTTAATTCAGTAGCCGAAAAATCAATGGTAGAATGTGCCCTAATGTCACAGAGTGTCCGATTCAACCGAAATGTGGTGTAATCAACAGTGCTACGTTGACCATTGTGTCTTGTGCCATTTTCTCCTGACAGACTTTGTGATTTCCCCATAGACCGTATTAATATTGATGGTCTATGGATTTCCCCTGTGAGCAGTAGGGTGGCAGAATAGTAAGAAAGGCTCTCAGGGGCATAGGTCCTCCCTCTGCACAGCTTTTCCGTCTCAAAAAAAAAAAATACTTAACCTCTATCTGCTTCAAGGAACCTCACACATGACTGGCCCTAAAAAAAAAAACTTTTTCTAAAAAGTCCTTTTTGCTACAACTACAAAATTAAATTATTTGATTTTGCCTTCCATAACCACCTAAATGAAAGTTACAGAAATAATTGCCAGACTTTCCTGCGGAAACACAGCGCTGCGGAGGAGGATCTGGCTAGTCCACAGAACAGTCCATTTCTTTAAACCATATACATTTGTCTCCGGGGGCGGCGCTAAGGGGCGGACGGAGCAAGGGTGCCTTGGCAAAATAGTCTCAGGAAGGAATTTGTTTTGGTGGAACATGTGTACGGTCAGTTGTTTTAGTCGTGCAACTGTAAACGCGGATCGGACAGATAGTCTAGCTAGCTGTCTGGATTTACCCTGCAGAGATCTGAGGAGCAGATAACCACTGTCATGATAAATCGAGCAGAGTTTAAAATTCTATCACAAAGAAAGCGGAAGATGAGGGAGATCTAGCAGAACTTCCGTGGGCAACGGAAGTATCACATAAATGAATCGTTGTTAATAAGACTAAACAAAGAATTAATATTAGTGTTTTGGGGATTTTCCCTTTATTATAGTAGTATAGTGGATATACATTAGAGGGAGATGGGGGATGACACGCAGATTCAAACCAGAGACGCTGCAGAACATAGACAACTGGATGCGAATGCTCTTACTGGGTGGACTAGAGGCCGCCCCAATATAAGTGTTTTTTGATCTGCCGCCTGTTTGGTTAAAGAGGAACATTGACTAAATTATGAATTCCAATATGTTATTTCTATACCAATGAAAAGTTATATAAACATCTATGTCTAGCTTCTAACATTGACAACTCTCTGAGATAAGTAAGTCTCAAACGTTTGATGCCATTAAGTATAAAGTCTGGAGATGCTCCACAGACGATCAATGGGAGACTGATTTTATGGACCCACAGAATGCTTGTTTTCTTTCTTTTTAGTTTCCCAAATTACCATTTTATTGTAATGTAGTAAATAAAACAGAATGTGTGCCCATAGATCAAAATATTCCACTGGGTGCTCTCAGTGTCATCTATAACATCTTTCCCAATTTATTATCTATGGTGAAAAGAGACTTTATACTTGATGACATCACAAATTTAACTTTTAGCACTGTATTTTGGGGGATTTTAGATTAACTGTATATGTTGGACTGTCTTCGACCGTAGGAATAACATTTATGAATTTAAAAAATGGGATGTAGTTCCACTTTATGTTTTTGGAAAATACGTGTAATTGGGTTCTGTTTCAAAGTGACTGAAAAACTGAAATTTCAACAGGTTAACCAGTGAGCTGTAGTGTTTTTGGTGGTTACATTTTTCTAAGTTTTTACCTTGGACAAAGCATGTCTAGCTGTTTCCCCCTGCTTTCAGTCTTTATACTAAGCTAGGCTAATCATGTCATGTCTCCAGCTGTGTTTGTAACACAGACATGAGATTGATACCAACCTCGTATATAATCGCTATTCCCCACCGTGCGCGTCTGCGCTGCGTTCCAGAGGCGTCATGACCCCCTCGAGCAAACGCAGCCATTCAAGTCGATGTTTGATCTTCCACCAACCGCCACGGCGCGTCCCAGAAGCACGCTTGAAGCAGCTCTGCTAATGAATGCGCCAGGTCAAACACACTCCGTTTACATGACAAAGAATAGAGTTTAATTGTGGGAGTGCTTAGAGTGGAGAGTCGTCAATTACTGTGAGTTGGGCTCCGCTTCTGAGAAGCTCCCGGTGTGGTATGGTGGAGGACTCAACAATCCAGAATGCAGCACAGACACGCCCAGTAAAATTTATCTCAGAAAAAAGCAAATAAGAATGTTTAGTTAGCAGCTTAACTATTCTTTTCTTTTTAAGTAACACAAGAGAAGACGTTATTCATTCATCCATAAAAACAAATCCTGTCTTGTATATCAGGTTGTAGATCCAAATTAGTTTAATGTAGCACCAAAACAACATCATGAATCAAAACTTTGATGCTAAATGAGACCAGGATTAATATCAAAAAGGAGCTGCAGATTGACACATATTGGATAAATTAAGAAGTGACAATAGGAATTACTTATTAATGATAGCATGAGGTCATTTACCAGTATTTACAAAGATGAATTACTGAGTCACCCATTTAAAATCATGAAGCTGCTCTAAGCTAATCCATTATCCATTTCCATTATGCACACTTGTGAAGTATTATCTTGTTGCTATGAAATCTTTCCAAATGCTGGAACTACCACAAAACACTATATTAGTCATCATGAACTTTAAAACGCCACCTGTTTCCACAAGAAATGAATCATATCTTGCAATAAAGCAAGCTGATTGTAACACCAACAAACCCATAGATTTAAACCAGAGGTGCCACGGACGAAAAAAGATATATATATTCAAATAGTCTAAATTCAGAAGCATCTCAGCGCGGTTCTCTGCCAGTTATTAAATGCAGAGTTGAGACGAAAAAGCAGTAAGTGAATGTAGGAAGCCTGCATGCAGCAATCAATAGTGGTGTAATTAAAGGGCCTGGGAGTCCTTTCTATAAAGCCATTTCAAGTTGTTCTGCTTCGCTCGCCTCTCCCTCTGTGGCCTCACAACGTAATTGCCTCGGACATTTGTTACACTTTTGCCATTTGTTCTGAGTGGGAGAGAGGGAGCTAGAAAGAGAGAGAAAGAAAAAAAGGTTGCATGTGTTAGGAGAGGAGGTAACGAGAAAATGAAGCGATTCGGTCACATTTTTCAGTTATGATTTTTTTCCGCCGTATTAATTGCTTTCAGATGAATGTAGTATGTAAGTGCTGGACAGCAAATCACTGCCACCTTTGTCCCCTCCACTATTTGGTCCTGTACATGTGCAACAGCAAATCCTCCAAACCGCACAACAATTGCGTCTTTATTCCTACCCTCTCTAAAAAGACTACAATTAAATATTCATAAATTAGCTCCCCGAGCTGAGGCAGAAAAATACGGCCCACAACAGCGTTGTCCGTCCTTATACATAAGCCACAGAATGTAATGGTCACGGTTTTAAACAGTTAAGGTTGAAGCTGATTGGTTAGGTTTAGGAACAAAAAAAAATATTTTTTTTAATTTAGAAAAAGATTATGGTTTTTGTTGAAATGGTTGAGGAGTCCATGGTTTATATCCAAGCCGGATGGGTTTATTTTATTAACCTCTGTTGGAAATACTGAACTCAGTGAACAGACCATACAGATAACATGGTGGGAGCTGTACACCTACTGAACTTATAACCCACTGCGCATACGCACTCCCTGGAAGTACGGTGTCCCTTGGTTTCCATATGGAACGCGAACATATCATTCACAGAATGATCTACAGTTTTGGTAAAATTGTGGATTTCTTACGTTGCTGCACTTCTAGTTATGCACAATTTGATGTAGGAACGTTTGTTCCATGAAGTTAAAAAAAATAATAAGAAAAATCGATTGCACTGTGTTGGTAAAGGTCTGCGCTCTCCGAGTCCCCTTCTAGTATCTGATATTGAATTTCACAACCCGAATGATTTCAGAAAAAAAGATTTGAATCCCATCATTTGAAATTATATTAACTTGAATACTTGCATTGAAATTATTTGCGCTTTATGTAGTTGACGTTTGGAGGGTGATAGCATGTGGCTATGAGTCGCTCATCAGGATTGGGAAACCGACTTGCCAGTCTCCTGCCAATTCTGTTAACCTCCTGCTAATCTCCTGTCTACTCTGCGAGCCAGCTGGTCAAGTTTTTTTAATGGAAACATCAGAGTAAACACAGAGGAAAAGGTGAAGAAGATAAGCTCAAGGTAGCTAGAACATCCCTGAAGCCCTCTCATGATGAGCATCAGGATGGTAAAAAAATCAACTCAGCCGTCTCCTGCTGACTCTGCTAGCCTGGCCGGTCAAAGTTTTCAAAAACAACATCAGAGTAAACAGAGGAAAGGTGAAGATGGCTAGTCCCTGCATTCTTTTCATCAACACTCCCAATACACACTATAGTGAAGCTTCTGACTTCAAGTTAGAATAATGAACACAATTGAACACTAAAGGTGACATATTGTACTTTTACGTATTTACTGTCCTGTCTATAATGTCATAATATCGGATTTTCATGTTAAATGTGTTCAAATAATGATGTCAAATAATAAGCTAAAACGATCAGATTTCTAGCTGTTCTGAACCTGACACTGGGTGTCACGTACACTTAGCCAGCCTTCTAAGATTGGTCATCTGCTCCAGGCTACTAAACTACTGGAGTGTTTTTTTAGGCTACTGTGGTGATAACATTGTTGCATGTGGATGGACACATGCTAAAAGCAGTGAAAGATGTAATCTTGGCTGCCAGTGTTGTTACATTCTCCCCAATTCTGGGTCACTGCTAGTCTGGCTATCACCAGACTAGCAGTGCTCAACAGATATGAGATTGAGCATTGGTCTGGGGATTATCTGTATTTTCTCTGCCCGTGACCAATGGGCAAAGTTCAAATGACTCTGTATGCAACTGTAAATTCCTTCAACCAATCAGACCAACAATCTGGGTGACGCAGAAGCAAAAGCGGCATCAATGGGTTGTTGCGCTGCGGTGGCGTTCGGTAGCCGCTATGTTGAATCGAAACAGAAGCTGCTTGGTCGCTTCTATATCGTCGTGGTGATAATCCCAACAATAGAGCACCTGGTTCCCGCAAAATTGTGAACTGAAGCAGGAGATTTAAACGTGCAGGTTTCTAGATCGATCTGCAGGGCAAAATCAAATCGCTGGCAGAGCGGGCGGGGTTTACCCAGTCTAGGTTACTGCAGAAACATTGGATAGTATTTGGCTGAGAAACCTTTATTTCCAGGAGACGCAGAGATGCAGAAACCCACTAGCCACTCAGAACAGACTGGGCTTGAATGAAGTGAGGAGTAGTGCTGTCAGTTAAACTAGTTATTAATGGCGTTAACGCAAACTCATTTTAAAGGCGTACATTTTTTAATATGCAAGATTAACGTTCTTTTTGGCCTAGCAAACTTTGTTTTTTCACATGCTGTTGCAACAACTAGTATAAAAAAACTACAACACCACACCGGATCAAGCTAGACCAGAAACAAAACAACTGGCATCCCGCACACACGCCGTGTGGGCCTGCGAGCCAGCCAAAGAGTAGTAACGTTACGTTTTGAGTGGATGGCAAGCGCAAGACACCAAAATGGACGCCGATAAGATTCTAAATGGAAATTTTACGTTTTAAAAGTTGCCAAATGTTCCACTGACAAGACCAAAGTGATCTGGATTTTGTCATTGTGAACTGAGCGATCATCGCAGCACGTCCAGTCTGAAATACCACTTGACGGCCAAGCACACAGCTGATGCCAATTCTCATCCCCCCCCTCGTCAAGTATTTTTGTCACCCTTTTATTGATGAACGTTGTTACATTGTGTGAGATTATTCGCTCCAAGTGAGAATGTTAGTGTGAAATTAATCACCACAGTAGGCTCTATGGCAATGGTGTTTTTAATAAACATTTGCACAGAGCAAGCCGATCCACTTCTGCATGTTGATAAGAGCATTAAAATGAGAAGAAATAATGGGACAAAAAGAAATCAAGGGGCAGTTAGAATAGACAAAAATGTGCGATTAATTGCAAGTTAACTATGACATTAATGCGATTAATCGTGATTAAATATTTTAACGGTTTGACAGCACTAGTGAGAAGAGATTAAAAGGACACTAACAGAGTATCTCAGACAAAGGGTGAATACAAGAGCAGCAGCCATGGGCAGTGTGAGAAAGATTAAGTGTTTTTAACAGAGTACAAACACAAAATTTGAATGTACAGTATGAACCTAAGTTTAGAAAGAATACCGCAATCAATAATTTATTTAAAAAATACAATGTTTTGGTCTTAGACCTTCATCAGGTAAATGCATGAACCTTAATGCTGTATAATAGTTATCTTTAAGCTGGAAGTAGGAGAAAAGTGTGTATGCCTGTGTGTAAGGCTGTAAATGTATACACGATCAGTCAGTCTTGTCAGAGTAAACGGGGGCTTGCGACACACCTTAGAGGTAGTGATGGACTAGCTTGGTAATTGCATGGTTAACAGCCTTAGATATAGTCAGAGTGCAAATCACAAGGCATGATGGGGACAGGGTGCCTTCAGTGAATTAATCAATCTTAGGGCTGACAAGATGGGAGAGGGGGACATGCTCTACCGGATGCACACACACCAACGTATACAAACACACATGACCACAGTGTATTTATCCAGATCAAGGTATAGACAAAAAAGACAGTAAGAGTGCGGCAATATTTAAGACTGGAGACACTAAGAAACAAATGTAAATTTTTTGAAATTTGTTTTTCTATGCAAAAACACAGAAAGAGGAGTGCATGGGAAGGGCAAATTCACCTAAGCTTGTATAATCAAGTGTCCAATATTTTTAACTGGACATCTCTGTATATCTCTCTTGCTATATGCAAGCAGGCAATAAAAAAGATACTGCTATAGACACACACACACACACACACACACACAGTGCTGAGAGTACTGTGAGGCTGACCGCATCATCTCGTTAAGGTGTGCCGATCTCCATGGAGGGACCCTGAGCAATTAACCAATGGCCAGCCAATACAGCGAGCCTTAATTGAATGGGAATTAAAAGAGAAAAATAAGAAGAAAAGAAATTAAAAAGAGAGGGGGGAAAAATTAAAGGAGGCCCGACAGATGGAAACTAATGATAGTTGGATCCCAAGAGTGGTCAGAGGTGCAGCCAATCGATTGGAGACAGATTACATCTCTTTCGCTCTCTCTCTTTGTTTTCCCTTTTGTATCGCTCCCTTTCTCATACCCATTCTCTCCCTCTTTCCAACTCGTTTGATGTAATGGAAACACTTCAAAAAGAAGCCTACCTTGCAGAACCATTGGATGTACATTAAGCGTGGTGTAGAAAGATCCCTGTCTTCAGAGAGGGGGGAAAACACAAACAGGCACACACACACACACACACACACACACACACAATGTGCACTCCAAGACCAACAGTACCTCTGCCAAAGCTGTAGCCTGTAGCAGCTTCTGTCACACATGAAAGATATCCAGTGACATGTACATACTACTAAAAAGACAGCACTCACGCTAGTTATGCCTAAATGAAGCCTTGTGATAGTCTAGTAACTCTCTGTTGGTTTGCGAGCGGGAAAAAACAAATTCGGGTCAGGCCAATCCCTTCGTGAATAGAGTCTGTGGGCGGGCTTAAGATAATGACAGCAGAGTTACGACGGTTCTGCGTAAATTCCCTGCTACTTGAAAACAAAGAAGATGGCTGCTGCTTGCAAAAAGCAACCTTTTGGTCTGGCTTGTCAGGCTATCTTTGTGAATCATTTTCTTTTTTTTCCAAACCCAACAGATGGCGATCTTTGTTCAAAAAAGGTTGAAAGCACACTGGATAGCTAGTCCCTGAGCCGTTTTCTTTAAACCAAGAGCGCCATCTAGTTGGGTTAATCCATGCAACTAATGGTTCATGAAGCTTCATTTGGACAACACTGATTATTACCACTGACAGAACAAATCACACAGAAAGCTATACACTAATATTTACATTAAATAGTATACTAGATTCTTCTAGAAACCGATAAATGAAAAAAAGACACACCAATCTGACATACCAATATTACCATGGGCTTAAAGCTCAAAACTATAAACAACACTGGGTCAAGAGTGGGACACATGTGCAAAATCTGCCCCGGTGCACTGGAAGATCAATTGTACTCATGTCTTTGGCCACTGGTTTGTGTGGGGGTGATCATTGATTACGTGTGTGACTCATTTTGTTGGGTGTGTTTGTGTGGTCTTGTTCAACTATATTTGTAGGGTCCAAAAATCGGGAATACACTATACTTGTGGGGTCCCGACAGCTATGTGGAACCAAAATGTTGGACTCCACAACTTTAAAGGGCTGTTTGAGGGTGAGACTTGGTTTTAGGATTAGAGTTAGAATTAGGTTATGGTTAGGGTGAGGGTAAGGGTTAAGGTTAGGAATTTAGTTGTGATGGTTAAGGTTAGGGTAAGGGGCTAGGGAGTGCATTATGTTAATGACAGGTCCCCACAAAGATAGTGCCACGGACTGTGTGTGTGTGTTTGTGTGTGTGTGTGTGTGTGTGTGTGACGGTTATCTGTGCAGCATGGGAAACAGCAGAAAGCAGTGTTCCAGTCACTGACCAGGTGCTTGGATTTATCGGGGAATAAATGGAAATGAACAGACCTTGCACATGTAGTTTAGGGATACCAGCAACAAGAGATGAGGACTGCCCCACCCCCCAAAAACACTGTTGGGTTGGGATGGAGGGAGAGGGGTGAATGAGTGGAGACTCAAGTAAAAAGACAGAGGACCAGACGCTCAGAAGATGGCAGTGTGATAGAGGGCTGTGATGATGATGCTGAGATAAGAAGGGATTTACGGTTTCAAAAGCAGGAATTACCTCTTAATACTGTATCCATCCTGTCTCTTACACACACACACACACAGACAAACACACACACACACACACACACACACACACACACACACACACAGGCTACTATGCCTGGTAGCCCATGTGAAGCAACCCCTCATGGGATCTGGCTAAAACTGTAAGATCTCACCAAACATGACAATGCCAAAAAAAAAACATGGACAAAACCGGCTTGTTTTACATTCTAGGTGTCTTATATTTTCAGTGGAGGGTTCAACCCAAACAAATGATCAAATAAAAAAATATTTACTGTAAATAAAAGAAATTACAAAAATCTAACATATTGGTCTAAGTCTAGTGTAATGTCCTCTACTGGCATTTAGCCATGCAAATAGTGGTTTGGTTTTATTTGCCCCAGTTCTAAGATCTGTAGTGTACCTTGAATTTTCTAAAAGTGCCATCAAGAGGTTGATATTGTTGGTTTATTGAAATAGCTCCACAACTATTGAATGGATTGATGTGAAATTTGGTGCACACATTCATGGTCCCAAGAGAATACATCGGAACACCATATAACACCATCATCAGGTTAAAATCTGAATTTGTCCAATACCTGCAAAACTAATAACATTCCCTTAACCTTAGCTGTACCTTGTGTTAAGGGCTAATTAGCACATACTAACTGACTAACACTCTCAACTTATGGCGTTTTTCCACTGCTGGTGACAGCTTGACTCGACACGCCTTGACTCGCCTCTACTCGACTCTACGTTCCTTTTCCATTGCAAAATGAGTAACATCTCAGCGTGGCTGGTCACCATAGCTACGCGTGATGATGACATTTTCAACGCGACTCACAACAGCACGTCGGCTACTCGCTACAGCCAGAAGAAAAGTTTTATTTCAAAAGAAGCTGAAGGAAGCAACAAAAATCACCGCTAAAAAAAACAGAAGTTTGTGAATTCCGCCGGAGTTCAGACGTCGACATGAGACCGCCTGGTGGGCGACGTCCGACCAGTGAGATCTCCGGTTGTGACCTGCTGGGCTTCGTATAACCTTTATGAGAGTCATGGAGAGACTTATGACAACGACTGGGATGCATCTGGGACGGCAAAGCCGGGTGGACACAGGGTGCAGAGGATGAAGACCGGGAAGTCCGGGAGGGTTTGATGCGCTACTTGAAAAGCTAAATAAAAACTTTTCTTTGATAACTTGTCTTGTTTTTTTAAAGTAACAGTGTGCAATATTGGAAACGACATAAAGGCCCTAACAGCCCTTAATATTGAACAGTTGATTAGTGAGAATAGTGCAGAGAGTAGATAATCTGTCGGTGTCTAGCTAGATTTATTTTTTAAATGTCCATTTGTTCTGGACACACACTCCACACTCTTGTCTGCTAACAACGCAGTGATCCAACCAACCAGCAGTCTGCAAGTTTTCACGTCACCTTTTGGGCTCGCCTCAGCTCGCTTGGAACCTCGACTGAGGTAGTACTAAAAAAAGTACCTGGTAGCAGGTCCCAGGGACTTGTTTTTGTAATGGAAAACCAAAAAAGGCGAGTAGAGTCAAGGCGAGTCGAGTAGATACCACGCAGTGGAAAACCGCCATATGCAAAACATGGTACACATGCTGCTAAACATCAGCATGGTATAGCATTGTCATTGTAAGCAAGTTGCTTGTGTTAGCATTCAACTCAAAGCATTGCTGGGCCAAAGTACAGCCCCAAGACCTCCGAGCATGGCTGAACACTGGGTCTTGTTAACATGTTATTTTCAACATTGCGCGCACCACAATTGCACCATTAATTTCTCCGTTCTGTGTGTGTTGTGGCATAAATCTCACAGCCAAATATCTCAAAAATCGGAGACAGTAAAACTAAAACCGCCAACATGTTCTTTTATTTGGTTGAACCAGCCATTTAAGCCATTATCTAATCACCTACAGTATATAACCCTTTTCTCTTGCATCTTCTTTTCTCCTGTTTGGCTTCTTTCTGCCTCCTTTTGTTCTATGTTCATATCGAGCCTCCTCCAATTTGAATTATGGGAAAATATCCCTGCAGCCCTCTTATCATCAATTCATCTCTTTTTTGCAAAGGAAATTAAACTCTCCCTCTATATATTTATTTTTCTTTCAGAATTTTTCAGATTTAATTTGTATGTGGGCTGCTTAAAAGGAGACAGCCTTTCTTTCAGTGTGAGATAAATGACTTTGCTGGTAAGACACTGATGCCCTCGGGGTTTTCTGTCCTCTTTTTTAGGAGTGCCCTTACTGTACACAAAGACATTTCTTTACAAGCCATTCATGGTGATTTTTGCCCTGAGGGTGTGCAATGTGCTGCCCTGATTTCCTCATTTTTAAATGTATTTCTTTGCCTTCGAGGAGGAATGTGGAAATCCCAATCTTGAGAAAGTATCTCTTTTATTTAATCCGTCCATCTATCTATTCATTCTCCTATTGTGTAAAGGACGGTCTGGGTGGCTCCAACAGTGAGAGCTTCTCTCACCTCATTCACAATAGGTTAATTAACAACTGCATCTCATTTATGATGCCCTGACCATGAGGCGCATCTAAAAGACAAGTTACATTTCAAGGCAATCAAAAGTGTACCGCAATAAAAAATTGTTCATGTAATTAAATCTCACAAAATAACAAGAGCAAGGACATTCAACTACAATAAAAAGAGAATGCAATATAGAGATATATATAACGTTATTTTTGTAAGGGCCTTTTCTTTTAGATTGTACTGTGTTAGTAGAGACTTGAAACAATGGAGTGAGAGTAACATTCTACACAAGTCACTGACCAGCCTGCTCGGTGACACGTAAATCTGCCTCTAACATATAGACTAAACAATATCGCTGCATGCCTCCTTACTTTTATTCATTTTGCTCTTTCTATATTCACACTTAGGGTCAAAACATATGGGCTCTTCAAGCTCAATAACAAAACACTCTGAAATAAATGTCCTAAAAGCTTTTGCTTTGTGGCTTGGAAAAGTGGAACAGCCTTCAAAACAGCATTTAGACACACAAGAGACAATGCAAGAGGAAATCCAGTGTTACGGTGGGGGGTGAGGTGAGGACCCAAAAGCAACAGGCAGCAGGCCGGAGGGAGCTTCACTAAAGCGTTTAT